>NC_022017.1:44028165-44044796 GCF_000317375.1 Microtus ochrogaster | reverse complement strand
TGTGTGTGTGTGTGTGTGTGTGTGTGTGTGTGTGTGTGTGTGTGTATACAGGGGCCCATGGAGGCCAAAGGTATTGAATTCCCTTGAAGCTGTAGTTACAAGTAGTTCTCTGCCACCTGATGTGGGTTCTGGGCATTGAATTTGGGTCCTCTGGAAGATCATGCAAGCTCTTATTAACTTCTGAGCCAACTCTCCAGCCCCTGGATTTTCTCAAGTAAGATTTTAAAAATGAAGTAGGCCACACAAAGCCAGCTCCTCTGTCACCACTATAAAAACATGGGTTAAGAAGTCAGTCTTGGTGAAAAGGTGAGCATCTTTCTTTTCCTGCCTGGTTCCACGATGATGTCCAAAACCATCAAACCAAGTGACCATGGACTGGACACCTCTGAAACCTCTAGCCCAAATAAGTCTTCCCTCCTCTACACTGGTGCTCATGATATTTTGTCACAATGAAGACAAGCCAATACAGTCCCCAATATCTAATTGGCGGACAGTAACTCACACTTTCTAAAGCCTGGCGTCCTAATTACTACCCACAAGAGATTAGAGTTGAGAATATTAGTCCTTGATGAAGAAACAAGCCTACTAGAGGCAGAGCCTCAAAGCCTGGCTTCCTGATAGTCCATCAGCAGCACCGCAATTGCCTGTCCACTAACTCCAGATCACCCACAGGCATGGCTTATGAATGCATTTAGTTGGTCCTCCCTTCCATCCTCAGAGTGTCCCATCAGCTGGGAAATAGCACAAGCCCATCTTAATACTCTTGACCACTGAGCCCTTGCTCGGGTCCAATTCTCACTGTATCGAGCTGCAGAATGCAATCTGCTTTCTTCTGCTTCTCTTTTTCTTCCATACATGACTTTGTAACAAAGAATCGTGAAGCTGTGCCAAGACCAAAGACGAACTGACCCATTCTTCAAGAAGCCACAAGTGTCCCTAAATTGTTCCATGCGTATCTATCTCTGGGTTGGGGAGGTGGAGTAGGGTTCACAGCCAAATAAATAGGACCGGGAATCAGCTTTACTCCCAAGATACCACAATGCAGAGAACTCTCAGTCCGAACTTTTGCCTGACATCAGAGAGTGCTCAAAAGGTCAGGTAAGCAGAAATCCCACGGCAGATGGCACAAGGTTTCCCAGCAGCCTCTCTGCATGAGGACCAGGCCAAGTGTAAAAAAGGACTGGGACTTCATGACAGGTGAATCGACACTCCCAGTTAGATCTTTAGAAAAGTGGGGATCGGAGGGTGGGATTTATATAACGGGGTGCTTATTTTTGAAGGATATCTAATAACATTTCCAGGGATTGCTCTGTGGGTTGTCATGGCTTAGCAAGGCAAAATGACTAAGAGAACCCATGAGCTGCAGGGCTGGCTCAGTCAGTTAAGTGCTTGCATGAGTCCAATCTCCAGAAGCCAGGTACAAAAGACTGGTGGTCCCCACCGGTAATCCCAGCACTGAAGTAGACACAGTTGGGTCTCTGGGGCTCACTGGCCAGGCAGCCGGGCCTTCTTCACGCACCCGCACTGACACACATGTGCACACACAGAAAGGGTAAGAGGACTCCGCCGCTATAATCTCCATATTTCTTTTCTTCTTAAGTTACCCATTTAAACTTTTTTTTTTTTATTGTGCAGTCCTCATCAGCTTGAAACAGGAAAATAAGCTGAAGAAATTGTTTGAGTGCCTCTATGAAGACTGAGCTAAGAAGATGTGCATGGAAGCCAGGCCTCACATGGATTAAAAACTAGATATTACCCTCCCTGTCCAACGACGGGCCATTGCCTCGAAGGAGAATACGCCTCAGGCGTTAAATGATTATTTATTTATTATTTATTTATGCAAATGATTTGGAAAATGAATAGTTGACACCAGAAAGCTGTTTGCCATATGCTATATGGAAATAAATCAAGATTTGTGAGGAGGTAGACTCCAGTGACATTTTTCTCTTTTCCATGTATGTAGAACTATAATGATATTATTCTTGATGATCCAGGAGATGCAGCTGGTCTTTATTTTAAGCTAGTTTATTTGGATTTGTGTTCTTCTATCATAAACAGAAATAAGAGAGTATCCAGGATGCCTGTGGTACGAATTCCTCCCACTACCCAGAAAGCAGCTGGGCTCCTGTTTTACCTTGGGGGCAATTCCTGAACAGGTTTCCCGAGGAGACTGGTATGGAAAAAATGGAAGACCTGGGATCTGCAAGCTTCTGCCTGCCCAGCCTGTTGATCACAGAGAAAAGTGAGCAGGGGTGGGGGGGGGTGGGGATGGGGGGACAGAAATGTGGGCACCACACCTGAGCCCATCGGGAACACACAGGGCTTCACTCGGCTCCCGCCAAGGCCCCACGTTTATTGTTTACACTTCTCCATCATTTGATGGAGGGGATTTCAAGAGTTAATATGACAAAGATCTGGGCCCAGAGCCAGGTTCACTGGAGGATGCCAAGGGAGGAAAAGCTACATCAAATACCAGAAGCCGCTTGGGATGAGATGCGTTCCCCAGTATCTCCCATGAGCTGCCTCCCCGACACTCCACAATAATAGCCTGAGGCCTTATGATCCTCCTTGTGATGGAAGAGCAAACTGAGTTGGCACCTCATCAGTCAGATGATGGGCGCTCAGTCCTCAGGCAACTCCTAAGCGGCCTGCGTCCTAAGAGGCTGGTTCCCGTTCAGGACGCTGTGCCCACAAGTGTTCTGTGGCATTAGGGACATGGGGCCAACATGGGCTTTCTGCACAGTCACTGGCCACATTCAGATGCAAGCAAGCTGCTGGGAGTCTTGGTAGATTTGCTGCATGGAGCTTGAGAGCAAGGCCTCTCGGGAAGAATCCATCTAGAAATTACATTCATACAGGTAGTGCTGAGTCATGTCACTGCAGGACTTTCTGCTTGGCACGACGTGCCATCTCACTTGATCCCGGCAAGGAGAGAAAAACAGGGTTTGTGTGTGTGTGTGTGTGTGTGTGTGTGTGTGTGTGTGTGTGTGTGTGTGTGTGTGTGTGTGTATACATATATATACATCTTACATTTTATTTATTTATTTCTCTGCATGTATACACATGACATAGCATATATAGAGATCCGAAGAGAAATTGCAAGAGTAGGTTCTTTCTCTGTTCCCTTTGGTGGGATGCCTCGCTCAGCCTTGATGCAGCGGGAGGAGCTTGGTCCTGCCTCAACTTGATATGCCATGCTTTGTTGACCCCCCCCCATGGGAGGCCTGCCCCTTTCTGAAGAATGGATGGGGGAGGTAGAAAGAAGGAGAAGGGAGGGGAGGGAATGGGAGAAGAGGAAGAAGGGGAAACCCTGGTTGGTATGCAAAGTGAAAATTTAAAATTTTAATTAAAAAGGGGGGGGTAGATTCTCTCTGTCCGCCACGTGGGTCCGGAGACCAAGCTCAGGTCCTCGGGCTTGGTAACATGACAAATCCTTTGGCCCAGTGAGCTCAACTCCTAAAACAGGGTTCTAGTCCTGACTTTCAGGGAGAAGAACTGACTTGCTGAGTGACCTCAGACCTGACTGACCCTCCTTTTTTATTATCTCAGCATCCTTTCGTGTCGTGTGAAGAAATCAAACTGTGGTCACCCCAAGTTATTTTTCATGCCTGTAATTTATGAAATTCATTACCAAGTATCAAGTGATGTTAAAATAAACACAAATGAAAAGGGTTACAGATTAGACAACAAACATTCTGGGAACTTTGCTTTTATGGTACCAGGCACGGTAACAATATTAATAACTCAGGTCTATCGGGCCTTCTTGTGCCTTAATTCCTTATATGTGAGGTCATTTAATCCAACTTGTTCTGGCTGAGTGTAAGATGCCCTCACTGGCTTATGTGTTTGAACACATGGTCTCCAGATGGGGGCGCTGTTCTGGGAGGTTGTGGAGCCTTTTGTAGGTGGGTAGCCACCAGGCAAAGAGCTACAGGAGCTGGGAAGGCTCCAGGATTGCAGGCAGCTGGTTTCAGGTCCAGCTCCCTGTTTCCTGACTGCTGAGCTGGGAGCACACTGCCTTAGATACCCACCACTACAGGCAGCAATAGGTCCTACAGTCTTTCCTTCCCCACCACCTCTCTAAACCACGGACCAAAATTAGCCCTGCTAGGTATTTAATCATCGCAAAATGAACCAACACACACCCCATGTTATACACCTTCCATGTTATACATAAGAAATGTGATGTTTATAAGGAATCAGTTAAAGGGTCGGAATCGTTGTGGGTAGGCACTGCACTAAAAGAAGCCCTACAATGGAACACTTTTTAAGACCAGGATGTTACCACATTGAAAAATGTCATTCTGGTTTGGCACTGTTTTTCTGAGGATGCTTATGGAGCTGCAAGCAAAAATAAATAAAATAAATAAATAAATAAATAAATAAATAAATAATAAAATGATATTGTGTCTCCAACTCCTTTTCCCTTATCTTTGAAACAGCAGCATTTCTCAGGCTGATATATTTTCTTTGGAACATTCTTCTAAATGGATAAAATTCTTTTGTTTCTTCATTAAAGAGAGTACCAGCTTTTCCCTTATAAGTAACATGGAAAAACCATGTTGGCATTATTATCCTTTACCCTTCATTTTAGTTTATTTTTAAAACCCAGATTTCTAAAAGCATACCTAAAAACAGGCAATTAAGGCATCCACAGTGCTTGGGAGATCTTCCCTAAAAGACTTCCCCAAAGTGTCGCAGTCTGTCATTGCCGCTAGCTGTTCAAGGGGAAACTGACCTGGCTTGCATTTTCAGTGACGTAATTGTATAAAATAAAAACTTCCATATTAAAGTTGACGCATCTCCTTGACAGTAGAGAAAGTTAAACACATGTCCATGTTTACCTGTCAATTACATATTCTATGACAGATTTTTTCATGTCTTTGCTAGTTTCACCCCCTGTTCAAACAGCTAATCACACCTGCTCTGGCCTCCTGCATCTTCTCTCTCTTCCTGGGCTCACAATATTGTCCTGGCCACTGATGCACACAAAAGCTCCTAAAGAGAAAGCAAGCAAATGCCACAAGTCTTCCTTTCTATCACTGCCTTGACTGGTACTGTTTCTGCTAGGACCTGTGACTACTGAGCCCTTTGAATGAGGCTAGACCAAGGGCTGGAGAGACGGCTTGATGGTGGTAAGAGTGCTAACTGCTCTTCCGGGTTTGAGGCCTACCATCTACATGGTACCTCACTACTGTCCGGAACTCCAGTACCCAGTGCCCTCTTCTGGCCTCCATGGGCAATGAACACACATGCAGGCAGAACAACCATACATGTAAAGCAAAAAATGATTTTTGAATGTGGCTAGACCAAATTAAGAGTGAATGTACAACAAGTTCTAAGAACTTCGCAGAAAAAATATAGGGAATATCTCTCTTATCATGTTGACAGTAAAAACAGCATCTGAATATAATAAAATGAAGTTCAATATAAGGTTCAGTCTGCAGTTGTCACCCAGACACAGAGAAAGCAAGATGAGAATGTTTCACTGATAAAGGTACCTGTGGTTAACACAGACAAGAATAATGGTTAATGTAGGATGTAATGTAGCCTGAGCTAATAGGCCAATCAGTTTATGATTAATGTAAGCCTCTGTGTGTTTCTTTAGGACTGAATGGCTGCGGGACCAGGCGGGACAGAAACCTCTCTCAACAAACTTGAACACTGAAATCCACCACCACCATCCTCCAAAAACATCAGTACCCATTTCTACAGCAGCTGAGCTCCCCCCCCTCTTAACCCCAAATTAACCCCTCACACCCACAAAGGCTTCAGACCATCTCCCTGGCTATCTAAATTCTAGAAAAGGCTGCACCTAGAGCCTAGAGGAGCTAGGGTAAATGCAGACAGATGGCTTATTTATAGATCAGGACAGTCTGTGGGCTGCTTGGTGTGCTTGGCTTATCTATAGGAAGAACAGCCAGTCTCTGAGAAACATAATCCCTTGAGAGCGGCTTTGCTCACTTCCCAGCCAGCCCAGATCCATCCCCATTGAGGAAAAGAGCAGCACTGCAGGAGGCAGGCCAAGCCTCCTTTGTTCCTGCTCCTCCATCACCACCTGGCTGAACCCCACCTGTTCCTCATGAAAAGTTTCTGCTCAAATGTGTCAGGCTAAGGTATAGATTCCTGTTCTACTGCTTCCTAATACATGTCCAGGACAAGTCCATTGCCCTGCCTGCAATTTGATTACCTCATCCTTAAGGAATAATAATAAATACTGCATGTTTTCCAGGCACTGTAAGTATGTTCAGTCACCATGAGGAGACCATCCCATACCTGGTAGACAGTAAGTATTCAATACGTGATGATGCTGTTACTATAAATAGCATCATCCCCATTATTATTTTAGCTGAGGTTTCTCAGTCTGCGGTGGCAGGAGCTTGCAATGAGACTCTCTACATCTCGGAAGAGGGAAAGCAGAGAATAGGCCGGAAGTGGGCCAGGCTATAACCTCAAAACACACTTCCTCCTGTGAGGCCCCACCTCCCAATGGTGCCACAAAGTGCCGAAACAGTGCCACCAGCTGGCCACCATGCATTCAAAACCATGAGTCTGCAGTAGTATCTGAGCTCTAACAGAAAAGCATTAACAGCCCTCTGCTCAGCTGCAGCTCAGGCCAAAGCAGGGGGCAGCAACAAAGTTGCATCAGGAGTGACATGTGCACAAAATGGAGATGAGGAAGTCAGCCAGACAGCCAATTGCTGCATCAGAGGCCAGGCTTTGTCCTGCTGTCTGTGGGAAACATCCTGGAAGAATTCTCCAGTCAAAATATGATGGGCTGTCTAGTGGAGCTATGAGGAAAGCAAGACCGACATTTTTGAAGTGGGGTCTCCCATGAAGTTTCTGAGGAAGCCCTGGTTACCTGATGGAAGTCTGTGGATTCTAATTCCAGTTGGAAAACCCTTTGTAATGAAAACCAGAGTGCTTTTTAAAGGTCCTGAACAACTAACCAGGACTCCACAGAGACAGAGGCAATAGGAGTAATTTGGTCTTGAGTAAGGAATAGGATGAGCGTGAGGGTGGAGAGGGGATACTGTTATTCCAGGAAATAATTCCTTTCTGCTTCTGTTAAGTGTTGTCTCCACTTAGCACCCTTTCTCAAATACATTTCATTTAGTGTCAAGTACCAAAGTCCACTCCAGGTAGACTCAAAAAAAGGGACACCACACAGTCTCAATGTGGTTTGTCTCCTCCAAGACACCACTGAAACTGATCCCCGTTAGGAGACGTTGCAATACCATTATGATATGGTTAAGGCTTCGTTCTCATGAATGGGTTGCTCTATTCATGACTACAG
This sequence comes from Microtus ochrogaster, assembly GCF_000317375.1. Lineage (NCBI taxonomy): Eukaryota > Metazoa > Chordata > Mammalia > Rodentia > Cricetidae > Microtus > Microtus ochrogaster. The sequence continues at coordinate 44,037,499 of NC_022017.1, read as the reverse complement.
AAGTCATGGATTTATACGCTAGGGAGTTATATCAAGGCTGGCTCTGCAACGAACTTAATTTAGTTAAATCTCCCATGCAGTCATTTGCCAGGTGAGGTCTAGCCCAGTCCTGAACTCTGCCGGAAAGAAGGCCATCACCAGATGCAATCCTTTAACCTTAAACCAGAACTGTAAGTGAAAACAAGCAACGAGCACCCTCCTCCTCCTCCTTTCTCTTCCTTTCCCTCTTCTCCCTCCACCTCTTCGTCTTATTTTCATTCTTACTTTTGGGAAGAGATAAGAACCAATCTCAATTTCAAACACTTCCAAAGAGTAACAGTTCTCAGAAACAATTCTGATTGGCCCGTCTTTGCTCACGTGTTCAATCTCGGTCAAGCAAGCTTTCAGAGAGCCTGTGTCCTAGAGAGTAAGCTCAGCTGTTTTGCATAATTCTGGGTTTAGAGTTAAGGACAGAAAAAACACCAGGGTGTTATCTTTTTTTCCTCCCCTCCTGAAGGCCGCTGCTGCCGGGCGTGTTTTGTGGGTTTTTTTGCTTGGTGTAGGTCTGGCGTTGTGTTTGTGTGTGGCTTTGAAGTTTGGGTTTGGTTTGCGTTGGCGAGCTGTTGGTGTTGGCGATGTCATGGTCTTGGTGTCCCTGCCAGGTGCTGCTAGTGAGTGGGCGTGGCCCCAGCGCAAGAGGTGTGCTTGTGTTGCCGTCGCTGGATGTGGTTGGAGATCTGGAGAACATTTTGGCATCAGACATGGAGATAGAGAGTTTGGAGTTTGCCCAGCTGTTTTTCAGTCTCGTTCCGGTCCAGTATTTCCTCGCTATGCTCCCTTCACTGTGTTTTAGAATGGTAATGTACGTTCTGTGCCATTATGTATTGGAAGTATGCGATCTGCTTTTATATTTTGATTTTTACAGGTGATTAGAGCTAACAGATTGTATGAATCTCAGAAGACGCTTTGAACTTCAGACTTTAAAACACTGTTGAGACAGTGATAGACTATGGGGACTTTTGAAGTTGGACTAATACCTTTTGCATTACGATATTGTTATAAGCTTATGGGGGCCAGAGAGCGGAATGTAATAGTTTGAATGTAATTGCTCCCCATAATCTCACAGGGAGCAGTACTATTAGAAGATAAGCCTTTATTGGAATGGGTATGGCCTTGCTGGAGGAAGTGTGTCACTATGGGGGTGGGCTTTCAGGTTTCCCATGCTTGGGATGACACCAAGTGTCTCAGTCAACTTCCTGTTGCCTGCAAAATGTAGGACTCTCAACAGCAGCTACAGCAACACGTCCGCTTTCACATCACCGTGTTCCCGCTATGATGAATATGAACGGAGCCTCTGAAACTGTAGGCAAGTCTCCCCAATTAAATGCTCTCCTTATACGAATTGCCAAGGTCATGATGCCTCTTCGCAGCAATAGAAACCCTAACAAAGACACATAAACTAGACTTCATTGATGAAATGTGTGGTTCTTGCCATACATGCAAGATGGTAACACATCATCAAGGCGCCTTCTCCCATGACAAAGGATACAGCCAAAATCTGTGACCAATTAGAAACCATAATTCTCTGTGGATGGTACTATTGCCAGATTTGTTAAATAAAAATACAAGATAACCAATTAAGCTTTAGTGTTTGCAATGATTGGCAAAGGTATATTCTATGAGATGCTTGGGACAGGGAGTAAAATGCTTTGCATTGAATTCTATGGGATTCAAGTTTAACTGGGCATTCTGCATCTTAACTGCCAACCTAGTGAAAAGGTGATGCTTTCGCATGACTCCGGATCCCTGGCATTTCCAAAATAATGATCGTATCCCTGGGAATGTCAATGCTGGAGACAGCTGCAGGGGGTTTCAATATGCCAAATTGAGGACACGGTGATTGAAGCTGGCATCCTGAGAGCAAAGTGGATCTGCATAATTACCTGTGAATTAAATTGCTTTGTTGCAGAGAGTCACCTTATTAAATATGCATTTCAATTTTGGAGTGGTTGGCTGAAGAACCTGAGTATCAACAGATGGGAACTCCCTCACTGCAGCAGTGACCTTTACCTGTCAGGCTAGCTCACGGGAACACACGCAGGAAGACATTAGCATTCCTCCAAACCCCATCATCCTCTGGCGACTTTGGATGGGGAGTTCTGGGCTCTGTCAGGACTGGGCTGAGCATGGTCACAACAGCCACTGAAATGAATACCTGGGGCTGAGGGGATTGGCTCAGTGAATAAAGCCCTTGCCATGCAGGCATGAGAACCTCAGGTTAGAGCCTTAGCACCCAGGGAAAGCCAGATGCTGTAATTCCAGTGTTCCTACAGAAATACAGGGAGGCAGAGGCAAGAGACTCCCTGGGGGTTCTCGGGACAGCAAGACTGGAATATGTAGACAAACCACACAGTGGCAAACTATCTGTCTCCAAGTGGAGGGTGCTAAATGACACCCAAGGTTGTCCTCTGACCTGTACATGCGCAATAAGCACAGTATGGCACCACACACAGCCAGACACCCTGGACAAGGGCACAGGGGGACCTAGGCTTATCAAATCCACAGATTTACCAAAATCACTACCTAAAGAAGATGGGAACAACAGCTTTTCATCAGGTGAAATGAAACTTAATCTTTATAACGTTTTTCGGATTTGTTCTTTGACTATTGAATACAAGCATAAAGTACATTCTGGATTCTGCAACCCCCTTTCCTCTCTTGTCTCCCTCCCACCCTGGTCCCTTCCCCCATCACACACAAGTCCCTCTGCCACACTGTTCTTATGTTTGAGACCCATGTATTTAACCAGGATTGTCTAGGTGAGAAATAAAATTGTTTTATCTACCAGAGAGTGACGGACTTGAACACATAGATTGTCCCTGGTACCATCAATATTAAAAACTGTAAGAGAAAAGAGGGTGGAGAGCGCAGAGGAAACAGTGTCTTAGAGACACAAGAGGGACTCTCGGGTGAACTCACAGAGACTGTGGCAGCATAGACAGAGCCTGCATAGGTTCAAGTCATGTGGAGTCTCAGCACTGGGAGGGGAAAGTGGGCATGAGCTTACATCCCCAACCCAGAAGCTAGAGCCAAATGACAGCAATTTACAAAGAGAAAATTAATTTTCACCAATGGACTCTCACTGAGTAGAGAAACTTCCCTTAAGGGTAGAACCCATGTCCAGCATTAGACAGCTAATGTAAAAGGAACTCAACAGTATTTTTTAAGATTTTTCTGTCTGACATTGCTTTGTCTGGGTATATTGTTTTTTATCTTACTGGTTTTTTGCTTGGATATTATGGTTTCCAATTTTGTGGTTTTACGGTGTGTGTGTGTGTGTGTGTGTGTGTGTGTGTTTCTTCTGCTTTTGTTTGTTTTGCCTGTTTTCAAAAGAGAGAGAAAGAAGGTGTGGAGGTGGGAAGGTGGGGAGGAAATGGGAGGAGATAGGGTGGTGGTCAGAATATATTATATGAAAAAAATTATTCTCAATTTAAAATAAACAAATAAAACAACAACAACAAAAGAATCCCGTGGCACAGAGCATTACATTTAAAGTTTAAAAAATAGGTTAGGGCAATTGTGTTGGGTGTGCAAGGCCCTGGGTGGTACCCTCAGTACCACACCAAAGCCTTAATAACGTTAATGGTGAGCGCTGTGAGGTTAGCATAATGTAATCTCTCCTAGCCCCGGGTTCCTCCTCCATAAGATGTGGACCATGAAAAAAAAAAAGATGTGGACCATGCACAATACACTACAGTTCTTCCAATGGGTTGTTTTAATCTCTAAATAAAATCACTCATGGTGAAGCATTTTTTTTAACTCCAAAGCTTTATACAAACATAAAAAGACTTTTAATATTCTTCCTAATTACTTGTGTTTTTCTTTTTCCTTAATTAGTATCAACACTTTTACATGCATATGAAACAGATCAAGATGTCCATTCAGGAATAATTAAGAAAAGAGGCTTTATTTTAGAAAGACTGTGGGTTGTTGTCAGAGGGACAGCATGTCTTTTCTTTCTTTCTTTTTTTTTCTTCCTTTTTTCAGGAAATAAAATGCAAACGTGTTTATCTCCCCGAGGTTCTTCTGTACCAAATTTTAATAGAAATTTTCTTGCACCTCAGTAATCCAGTTATGTTTATAATGATAAATAATAACAAAAGGGGGTACAGAGAAAGAGCAAGAGACAGTAGCAACATGTGGTTAAATTAACGTTTGGAAAGAGCTGAGGATTCAAAGCAGGGAACACAAATAGATACACTCGACACGCTAACACGTGATAACACTCATTCACACACACATGTTCACACTCACTAGTGTGCTGGCTTCTTCTCCCTCCCTCATCACCCCTCCCTATGGAGAACACCCTTTCCTTTTGAACGGGAAAAGCGCGTGTGTTTGTACCGCATGTAGAATGTATGTGAGTGCTAGATTTGGCTGGTCTGCCCACGAGCTTTAAATCATTGAAATTCCAGAAGACTGTGCGTACCTGGGGCATGACAGGTGGGAGGGCCAACAGCATGTCAGAAGACTGCTTCCCAACTCTCTCAGGGAAAGCTAGAAGCTAGAAAGGACCGGGCCTGCTCCCAAGTAGCAGTTCTAGAAGGGGTGGAGCTAGCAAGGGAGCTTCCTATGTGCTCTGAAGAAATCTTGAGTTGAAATCATAAAGATTAGCCTGTCCGTGATCCCAAAGAAGCTGCGATGGTTACCTTCAAAAGACCTGCACAAGATTAGTCCTGCTGAGATCCCCACACAGAAGTGGGTAGGGCTCACAAGGCCGCATCATCCCTTAGGGAAGTAGACAAAAGAAAAAGAAAAAAATGTACCGCCGTGTAGTCCCTCGTTTTTAAAATGCAGAAATTGAGGATGGCCAGAGAGGGGCAGTGACTCACCTGGGATGGCACCAGCATTATCTTTACAGTGAGCCTCTGTCAGAGGGAAGGCGTTTTGTGGGAGCATGCCCATGTTGGTGTCCTATCACAGGGGGTGGGGTAAACCAGAGCAAAGAGGAGAATTTAGAATGCAGGAAGAACTGACAAAAAAAAATTCTGATTTGGAAACTAGAAATACTTTCACAAAGAATGTGGCTTCCAAGGCTGTCACTGAAATCCTCAAGGATCCTAGCCACCAAGTACCTACACAGACACATTCATCATAGCCACCTGCTGTCTAGGGCACTCCTCTCGCAAAACCACAGCGACATACCAGACGATGGAAAAAAAAAAAAAAGCAAGTGAGGCAACAGGGGAACGGAAATAAGACATGAAAAAGGCAGGAAGAAACAGAAAGCAGTCAGGCCAGAGTGACAGAGAGCCTCTCCAACCACAGCACACCTGTTTGCATACGGCATCAAGTCAACATGCAGGAAGCAAACTGAAGAGCAAGCAAGCATGTCCTGGCCCTGCTGGCAAGTCAAAACCCTTGGGGTTACCTAAAAGGTGATAATCAGAGTGCTGGCCTCATTATGCAAACTAAGCACAGACCGGATCCACACTGAAGACCAGCAGATCAGCTAAGGGAGAAAAGCTCAATCCAAAATAGGTATAAAGCCTACAAGAAACGCCTCAGGATGATATGCAAGAGGTAGCTCCAGTGTTTGCAATCCATGGTGCCAGCCAGTGGAGGGCAGAGGGCAGAAGGACGGCGCTCCTGCAAGTGGGGGTGAGCATACAGTGATCAGATGCTGAGAATACACACTAGATAGCAGAGCAGGCTCCCACAGACCACAGACCGAAGGGAGCATCTCCCAGACAGCTCTTGGCAGGCCTTTCACCCTCAGACAGCTGAAGGTCTGGATTGGGAGCCTCACTCCCTAACTCACCCCCAGCGACACGCTCCACTGTAAAAGGAGATAGTGTGTGCTCCATCTACACTCTGCCACTCCCCATCATCCAAATTAGACATTTAATTAGGAGCCCAAATGGCCCCGCGCACCCTTGTTGTCCCTGATGGCTGACGACACCCTTTCACCCTAACCAGCATCCCAGGTGAGAAAGCAGACTGACAATAGCCAAGGGCAGGAATGGTGTGGACAGAGGGCTGAGTGTGACAATAAAGGAGCAGGGAGACGGAGATCATTGGATGATGGGACGGTTGAGACCTTGACAGTGGTGGTTACACAAACCTATAATGCCAGGCTAGAGCCATGTGGGTTTCCTGATTTCACTGCTCTACAGTAGGTATGCAAAATAGAATCGCTGAGGAAGCCGACAGAAGTCACGTGGTCCTCTGTGAATGACCTTTGCGACTTCCTGTGCATCCGTAATGATTTCAATACTAAAATGTTCTATGGCAACAATTAAAATAGACAAAAGAGCTCCAGCAAAGTCCCCGGAGCGCTGGAGCAAGGACTCAGCAGAACTGAGATGTGTGCAGTCGGCCCTGGAATCTGTCGGTAGCTAACAGCAACAGAGCCTGCCGTTGCTACAGCCACGGCTGCGCTAAGGAAGACTCTGACCTCTGATGTTTGGAGTTAGAACACAGAGAGGCCAAGAATTCCTGTAACATTATTTCAGCTGATGCAACAAAGTCACAGCTTTGGCCTGCATGAGCAGGGGTGGGAGGAACATGTGGAAACGTATCCCAGGCCGGGAGGCAGCCTGGAAACAGCAGGGCAAGAGCAGAGGCATCCGTCAGCCTCAGCCACATTCTGGGTAATGAACAGTTAACTCCAGGCCCACCTCTACCCAGGGCTATAAATACAGGGTTCGGTAACCTGCTTTCAGCTTCTCCCCTGTTGTGACTTTTGTCATTCGCAAACACCTCGTTTATTTTCTCTTCCGTGTCTGAGTAAGTTTAAAACATCATAGCAGACAGCTTTAACAACCAGCTGCTCCCTGGCAGTCAACTGTTCACGCCATGGGCACAACATCTCCGTCCAGCCATCTAAACAGATTCACAAAGTGGATGCTATTATCTTTCCCTTGCCTGTGTGCAGAGGCTGGGCCATAGAAAATCACTTTGCCTAAGTCACACAGATAATACTAGGTAGGGCCTAGATTCAAGCCTGGTTCACTCAGACTCCAAACCGGAAGGATCTCACCAAAAGGCTACACTGGCGTCTCATGGTTTGAAACCAACAAGGAGGCAAAACAAACAGGGTCTCCTGAGCTAGGTGACAAGCTCAGTCACAATCTTGTAGCTGCTGGTAGAGGGTAGGTCCAGGAAATTTCCCCTTCAGAAAACAGTGCCAGGGAACAGGGAGGTCTCTCTGTGTCTTCTAGGGTCTCCTTTCTCCCTTGTGAAGGAGGGGGAGAATCCTGCCACTTCGGGGTTCATATGCTAGACTCCTTTTCTAGAACGCTCCTTGGAGTGGCAGGGACCCAGTGCAAACCTACCCATCCTTCAGTCCCACCTGCCAACTGCAGGAGCATCGAGGTTGCATATTAAACTGCGCCCCCATGGGATGGCGAAGGTCTCTTAGCAATGACTAAATACAGAATCAAGGGACTCAACTGTGATGTCTCTTCCTCTGCTTTCTTTATGTGTGTGCAGGGTGCTAGGCTTTAGAGAAGAAAATAAAGAATTCTCCTGGCCTGAGAGCTCAGCTGCGGAAAGCCTGCAAAATACACTTTCACAGCAAAAGCTGAGGTCACCAGGCCAAGTTATTAGATTGGCTCTTCTGAAGCCAAGAGCAGGGAGGGACTCAGAGATGCAGCTAGCATCCTCACCACGAGGCTCAGCCAATGGGCGGAGGGTTTGGCCCTCTGTCCACGTGACTCTCAAAGGCAGAGTGAGATTCCCTCCAATCAGTAGGGGGATAGAGTAAAATTAAGTGGGTCAGAAGCCACCCAGCCTCACTCCTCAAGAATGTAATAGAAGATGTCAACAAAGGATATTCAGTCCTTCCTTAGTAAGACATGCTTAGGAACCAAATGCTACATTTTCAGTCAGATTTATCCTGCAAGCCCCATATAATATAACACATAGATTCATCTCACAGAATCCCTCAGAGGAATATAAGCATTGTCCCTGGATTACAGTCAAGGAAACAAATTACCCCAAGCCCCCGATAATCAACAATACAGACAGGACTTGAACTCCTGACCTGCGCGTAACTGCTCTGACATGGAATCCCGTAACAGATGGTAGTGGGGAGGATAGGGGAAGAACAGACAAAACTGGTCTCTAAGCCTGCCTGGATCGAAAGCACCTGGCTGCAAATAGAGATTTTGGAAGACTGAGGGTATAGCTAAGTGGAAGAACACTTGCCTGGGGTGTGCAAATCCCTGGGTTCAGTCCCCAGTACCTCCAAAAACAGCCCATGCATGCAGTTACTTGGGCGGACATAGACATGTGTACAATAACATGCTACTTGGCCATGAGTATATGTCCCTTCCCTTCCCTCCTCTCCCCTCCCCTCAGCTTCCCTTCCCCCATATCTTGCTTCTGACATCTGCTTTTGAACGTGTTTTTACATGTTCTTTGGGGATTGCATGTTCTAGATTTTGCAAAGCCCAGATGTGAGGTGTCCTTGATCCCTGGTATTGGAAGTCAGAATTTCTAAGATATCATGCACGTTGCCTGCTTGTAAGGGCTGGGGAAGAGACAGACACCATGAAGAATGGCCCTTCTTGAAGGAGAGAGCCTCCAGAAACTCAGAGAGCTCGTGAAACTTAGAAAACCCTGGAAGCTCATAAAACTTACAGTACTTTTGGGGCCCATCCCCTAAATTACAAAAGTAGTCAACAACATCTGTGGGAGAAGGCTCTCCTCTGTGTAACTGCCCTCAGATCGTCCTGCGGACTCCAAAGGCTCCATCATCACCCACCGAGGAGCAGGAGTTTGGGGTGATGCAGCTGCTGAATCACTCACCCTCCTGTAAGTAACCTTCACTCACGGTTCTGCAAGAAACCCCAATGAACTCTCCACTTTGTGACACGGTCCTGGAAGACACTGTTTCCGTGTTCTGTCATTGCTCTCTATCTGAGGTGAAAAGGAATAGACTCCCCAGGAAAAGTCACACAACAGAGGATAGTGGTCAACTGTTGAGAGACAATATGGCTGAATCTCGGATCCCCCTAGAGAATGACTTTCTCTTACAAGGCTTCCATAGATCTAGAGCTGGCATTGGCATTGTCTATCTGTCATGGTCACTGTAGAGAGAGCTCATAAACTTTCTTGTATCAGCTCCAAGTTCTTAAGCATGCTTCTGAAAAAATACGTATAACCCCAGCAGCACAGACATTAAGGACCTCATTGAATAAATGGGACCTCCTGAAACTGAGAAGCTTCTGTAAAGCAAAGGACACTGTCGCTAAGACACAAAGGCAACCTACTGATTGGGAGAAGATCTTCACCAACCCCGCAACTGACAAAGGTCTGATCTCCAAAATATATAAAGATCTCAAGAAAC
>NC_022017.1:44021884-44026927 GCF_000317375.1 Microtus ochrogaster | reverse complement strand
AAATGTGGGGGGTCTGTGTGTGTGTAATGTGTGTGTCTGTGATATGTGTGTGTGTGCCTATGTATGTATGTGGGTGTATATGTGGTGTGTGTATGTGTGTCTTAGTATGTGTGTATGTGTGTGTCTGTAGAATGTGTGTGTGTGGTATGTGTGTGGATGTGTCAGTGTGTATGTGTGTAGTACGTTTGTGCATGCATGTGGAGGCCATAGATCAACCTCAAGTGTCATTCTCTAGGTGCTGTCTGTCTTCAATTCTGAGTCAGGGTCTCTCATCGACCTAGAACTAGCCAAACAGGCTGGGCTAGCTGGCCATCGAGACCCAAGAATTCACCTGGCTCCATATCTCCAGCATGAGGATCTCAAGTTCATCCCTTCATCTCAGTCTTTTAAGGCATGAGTTCCGGGGACTGACCTTGGGTCCCCTTGCTTTCAAGACAAGCACTTTGCTGACTGGGCCATCTTACCAGCCCCGGCATCTAGAATTCTGCCCTTCAAATACGGTTGAACACATATGGGTTGACATAGGCACCAGGTTGCTCATGATTGCCAATGGCAAATGCAATGGGAGAAACTCAAATTCTATCACTGGGGAATAATTTAAGACCTTGTGGAAATGTTTGTAACAACAGACTTGTCAGCCCTAAGGATAAGTAAGGAAGTTCTGCTTCTCAGAACGTGAAGGAAAGATGCAAAAATGGGCTGCTAGAACACACAGCTGACCCCAGAAGGGGAAGACAGCGTGTGTATCATGCTACCCTTGTGTCACATCAGAAAAGGACAAAGAAAGCCCGTGTATTCTTGAGTGTGTGTAGATGACCTCTAGACAGATGTGTAAGAAATTGGTACTCTGCTTTCTTTCAGAAAGGGACCCGTGGCTTAGAGACAAGCTAACATAGACTTCTGCAGCATCCTGTTTTGAGCCTTCTTACTTAGGTCACCTGTAGCAAGATAAATTTATACCCACACACATAAACAGCCAAGGTAACACTCGAGGTCTAGTTACCAAGATGGTGGAAAGAGGATCAGAGACCCCAAATTTGGCTGTTATTTCTGACACCCCAGAAACTACCTGATGCTTCTGACTGCAGATTTCTTCAGTTATGGGGTGTGGGGTTAGGGAGCTTTTCCAAGGCTGACAAGAGGATTAGGAGACAATCCTGATTCATTCTTGCTGACATTTGGGGGTTTTGTTTTATTGGTTGATTGATTTTGATACTGGGGATTGAACTCAGGATCTTGCACGTGCTAGATGAGCTCTCTGCCTCTGAGTTACAACCACGGTCCTAGAATGTTTGTTGAGTGCTTGCTGTAAACCAGGCCTGGATTGGTATCAGTTGATAGTTTAAGGGGTAAGTGAACGGCCCTGATGGTTCACGTAGGAGTATACAGGCAGCAAAAATTGGGCTCAGTGGGCTTAAAACAAAAAAGACATTGAGTTGGAAGGGTTGAGGTCGAGAAAAGCTGGAGGAGTAGGGGGTTAAATTTAATCAAAATACATGGTATGCATGTATGAAATGCTGTATTTTAAAAATAAGGTGGAAAACAACTGGTAAAGGTATCCTGTTGTCAACCTCTGGCCTCTACACACCTGTGAACACACACATATAGTACATACACCATGCACACCTGCACAAAAAGAAAAATTAAAAAAAAATAGCATCACATTCGCTTATGCTGTGAAAATCTTTGGCATGGTTTGAATCACCTTTTGTCAAGTAGAGTGTCCTACAGAGAATCACACTGGGTAATGGTTGTTGGCCTGAGAGTGACAAGAAAAACGTTGCCAGTGCTCGCGACACAATTTTTCTTGAATATCGCTCATCTGCAGTCGGTTAGCTCTTTGTGAATGGCCACCTGGGTTTCCGAACTGTTCGTGGCTCTAGACCAAGAATGACTACTCTCGGCCCTCTCCCTGTGTTGTCGTTCACAAGAACAATTTTCACATCGCACTGTGGTTTAATATCTACTAATCACACCTATGTGCTTATTTTGCATATGCGTGTGCGCCACAGCCTGTGTGTGGAGGTCAGAGGAAGCCTTGCAGCAGTCAGTCTTCTTCTTCCACCACGTGAGTTCCAGGGATCAAACCTCCACATAAAGTTCACTGCTCAGCCATCTCACTGGCTCCAAATGAGCTGGGGTTTTGGGTTTTTTTTTTTTTTGTTTTTTTTTTATATCAAAGGAAAAATTGTCACTTTAGGATTTTCTTTCTTTCTTTTTTTGTAAATAAAAAGAGGGGAGGAGCTGGCAAAGAAACTTCATAGGAACACATTGAAGGGTACCAAAAGCCAGGCCCTTACAATGTTTCCTCCACTGGACCCGGCCATGACAATTGTTCTCTGCAATAGTTAAGAGGTCTTCTCGGCTATGATGTCAGCTCTAATGTTCTAGCATTCTGGGACCCTTTATGGTAACAGCGGAGGATGACTTCAGACCCTGCTGACTGTCGGGCTGATGACATGGCAGATCTGTAATGCTGGCAAAGAAAACTCTCCATGCAAACCCTGTGCCGCGAATATAAATAGCAGCCAGCCGTCATCAGGAAGCACTGCCGAGCTGAGGTCATCTTCCCTGGCACCGTCGCAACAGGCCCAGGCAAGTGCTGGGACAGGAGAGCGTGAAGCAGGACTTGAGAGGGAAGCCAGAACATGGAGAGCGAAACGTCTGCAGAGAAGACCAGCCTGGACTGTCCACGCACGCTGGGTGTCACGGTTTGAGTCTGAAACACCTCCCACCCGATCATGCTTCCAATTCTTGTTGCTCAGCTGGTGCCGGTTGCTATGGGGGACCGTGGAGCTTTCAGGAGGTGGAGTCTAGCTGGCAAAAAGCGGTCACTGGGGTAGGCCTTTGAAGGTTATTCTCACCCCTGGATCTGACTTTGCCCTTTGTTTCCTGATCCTTTATTATATGAGCAGCCTTTGCCAAGTGCCCTCCCTTTGCCTTTGCCAAGTGCACTCTTCCACCACACACCCCACCCCATGCTGACTGAACCCCTGAAACCAGGAGTCAAAGTCACTTTTCCTTCCCTTCAGTTGTTTCTGTCAGCTATTGGAGTCACAGAGATGTGAAAAGTCATTAATGCAGCAGGTGCCATGGACCGCTTTGGGCTCTAATGCAAATCCCTTCACAGTGGCTCCTTGTAGTCAACATTGTCACCTAATGGTTACTATTATCTCTGCTTCATAGAGGACAAGGAGGAGCAGAAAGCTTAAGTAACTTGCCCAGAACAGTACAAGTGGTGATCTCATTCCCAATCTGGGTAGAGAGCTCTTGAAGTTGGCCTCCCTGCCTTCCTATGTATGTATGCTATCCCAGCTAAGAAGATGTAAAAACTGAAGGAATTTAGCAACAATGTTGAGACCCCTAGGCATGAAAATATTTTGTATCTAAGACATCATTTATTACACAGTGATCTGTTACTTTCTTACAGTCATATGTAGCCTACCATACTGGCCAATCTGTATATATATATATCCCGCCTCCACAGTGACACACTTCCTACTACAACAAGGCCACACCTCCTAGTAGTGTCACTCTCTATGGGCCAAGCATTCAAACCATTCCTATTCAAACCACCACACCAGCCACCCTAGGCACCATGGCTTGTACCTCTGATCCCAGCACTCAAGAGGGTAAAGCAGGAGGATCAGAAGTTGACAGTATGAGATACACAGAGAGACTCGGTAACAAAAAAAATAAAATAAAATAAATATGTATTTTATCTTTAAAATTTAGGCAATATAGTTTGATCATGTTGTCTCCTCGCCCAATTCTTCCCAGATTTTCCCCCCACCTCTCTGCCCCCAATTTTATATTCTTTTCCTCTCTTCCTCTCTTTAAAACAAACAACAAAAATAAGAAACAAACACCAAAAAAAACAAACCCACAAAAAATAGAAATCAGAGTAAACAAGCAAAAGACCAATAAGACAAAAAATACCCAAACAAAGCAAAATGAAACAGAAAGTCTACAAAAATACCACCAAGTTCATTTTGCGTTAACCAGTCCCCCAAGGGTATGGGACCTGCCCTGGAGTAGGGTAATATTCCTGGTGGGAGTCTGTTGGAGAACACTGATTATTTTTTCTTTCCCACCATGTATCAATTGCAGGCAGCTTCTCTATTCCAGGTAGGAGAGGATGTCCACTTCCCCTTCTCAGGGCTGGGACCCTGTCTGACTTGAAGCTGTTCAGGCTTCGTATGTGCTGCCACCGTCTGTGTTGTGTCTGGAAGACACTGTTTCCTTGGAGTCATCTCATTTATCACCTCTGGCTCTTACAATCTCTCCTACTCCTCTTCTGCATAGATCCTTGAACACTGGGGGCAGGGGTGATGAAGATAACTCATTTAGAACCAAGGGCTCCAAAGTCTCCCACTCTCCAGTGTCCAGGTATGAGTTTAAAAAATAATAAAACTAACCAAATGCTATGGGCACAATTATCAGCAAGAGAAACAGAACTCAGAAACTATGTCAACAATAATAATAATAATTACTTATTAGACCTTAAACAACTTCAACTTTATCCTTTCAATAGTTGTGAAAGAATTAAGTGATTAGGCACCATTCCTCTTTCACATAGCAAACACAGAGTCAAAGAGCTGAAGTACATACCACAGGCTCCCCAGAAAGAAAATGGCTAAGTTAGTATAAATGTCTCTCTCTAAACTCCTGCTCCTAGCCATGGATGTCACAAAGCTGCCCTGAGAATCGTAAGAGATATCCCAGTACCAATTTAGTTTAATTGATAGTTATCTATTATAAATATGTACACAAAATTGTATTAAGACTTGACAATCCAATGATTGAAGTAGTCTTTGCCCAACAGACTCTGGAGTTTAATAAGGAAAACGACCAAACAGGTTCATCCAACCATTACTGAGCATCTGCTATATCTATCCCAGAGACAGACATAAGTCTGAGTGTTTGAGGCTGGTGAGGTGGCTCCATGGGTAAAAGTTCTTGCTGGTTGCCTGAGAACCTGAGTTCCCAGGACCCACATGGTGGGAGGAGAAAACCAATTCCTGCTTGTTATCCTCTGGCCTC
>NC_022017.1:44019246-44021230 GCF_000317375.1 Microtus ochrogaster | reverse complement strand
CTATCTTGTTAAGATCAGAACACTTCAAGAAAGTGGGAGCTGATTGTTCTACGCACATGGTGGTCAGTTAAAAAGAATCAAACCCTCATTCCCAACCAGGATGTGCTGGTTGTCCTCTGGTCCTCCATCTGGCCTCAGCAGGAACTCACAGATTCAGGTTTCTCAGCAACACCTCCCAGGAGCTGCCACCCTCCAGGGGACTGGCAGGTGGTGCTGTGAAACTGATCTCCCACTGTGCTGAACCCCCAGGAGTTCTACGCTGATCACAAAAGGAGGTCTCCCAACTGCTCCCAAAGAAATGAATTTCAACTCACCCCAGTTTCAAGAGGAACTGTGTTGGCAAGCAACATTTTGTCACAGGGTATAGGAACAGAAGGGATGTTAAAGGCAACATAAAGATGCTAAATGTCTGCTCCAAAATGTTTAGGAATAAGGAGGTACTTTTTTTTTTCAATCAAGTATCTCAGAACTGAAAGGAGGAAGGGTGTGATTGGAAATTTTCAAATGAACCAACAACAGGTTTCCTGTGTCTTTCCCAGGAAAAGTGACCTGCCACCAAACCACGTGGACCACATGGCATCTGTGTTTGGACTGCTGCCAAGAGACCATCTTCCTCACAGTGCACGTCAGGGGATAGATGGTGCATTCATTCATAAGCTCTGGTACCCAGTTCTCTCAAGATGAGGTCTAGTACTCAGAGAACCCCACAATCGCTAGCTGGCCTTGTGTGCCCCAAGCTGTTACAGTCACCCTCATGCCAGGGGGCACACCTCCCACAGCAACACACAGTTTCCTCTTGAAAATGAGTCATATTAGAGGAAAAGGACTGGGCAAATACAGAGGCAGGCAACACTGCCATGGAAAATACAGGCTGGGGCTGTACTCATGGCTAAAGCTTGGAAGCCCAAATTTGGCTCATCTACATCTTTTCCAAGTTTGAGGTAAAGTGAATGCTGAAAGGCTTCAAAGGTGAAGAAAGGAAGAAGACCAGCAAAGGACCTTAGGAAATGAAGAACAATGGAGTGCAGGGACCGTGCACCCAGAATTTGCATACGCCTAATAGACTGGCAAATACTAATGAGAACAGAAAAAATTAGAAGTACTAGTGAAACAGTCACGCCTTACTCTTCTGCCACAGGACAAGGAACTTTTAGAAAATAACTGTCCTACTCCAAACAAGCATCACAAAGAAAGCCATAGTCCAGCCTCATCCACGGCCACACCTAGCGGAAAATGGAGATTTCCATTACTGAGAAGTCATAAAAGGCCTACAAGGGAGCCAAGATTTTCAACACCATCTCAGTGTAGTCCATGGGGGAAAATGGACTTTTACTTTGTCCCAACAGTCTTCCCACCAGGGTGACGTCAAGAGACCCAGTAGGCAGTTAAGAGTTTCAACATGGACCATTCATCTGTCTATTTCAAGCATCATAGTGTCAGTGGAAACCATGTGGGAACCATGTGTCCATCTCTCTTCAGAAGGAACAGCCAACAGGAGCACAAGCATAAGCCACTCACATCCACCGGGCTGTGGAGAAATATAGAGGAATAGAAAGCATATTGTTTAAGGAAACAAAAAAAAAATCCCCAAACACAGAGAAATATATAACCATCTAGGGTTGTGGTTGTCAACCTTTCTAAGGCTGTGACCCTTTAACAGGTCTTCATGTCATGGTGACCCCCAACTATAAAATTATTTTTGTTGCTATTTCATAACTGCAATTTTGCTACTGTCATGAATCATAATGTAAATGGTTATGTTTTTTGATGGTCTTAGGTGACCCCTGTGAAAGGGTTGTTTGATCTCCAAAGGGGATTAGAACCGCTGGTCTAGTGGACTGTTAAAGCATCACCTGAAATAAAACCATCTCTTCGTGGTTTGTAATAACACACTCAGAGATCAAGATTAAGAGGAAACCATAAAAGCGTCCGTGGCTGGCATGATGACAAACACCTTGATCTCAGCATGTGGGAGGCAGAGGCC
>NC_022017.1:44017085-44018689 GCF_000317375.1 Microtus ochrogaster | reverse complement strand
GAAGAAGAAGAAGAAGAAGAAGAAGAAGAAGAAGAAGAAGAAGAAGAAGAAGAAGAAGAAGAAGAAGAAGAAGAAGAAGAAGAGGCATGAAGAGGTCCTAGCCAAGGGACTTATACTCACAGCTAAGAGAAGAGTGTTCAAGAGATGTATTACACAACATAGTGGCTAGAGTTAATTCTTCAAAACTGCAAAGAGAAGATCAGATGTGGCATCATATCTATAATACCAGCCTTCTTAAGGCTGAGACAGGGGGATTCTAAGTTCAAGACCAACCTGGCAGTATGCAGTAAGACTCTGACTCAGAAGAACAAAAGCAAATAATTACACACACACACCAACAAACAAAAGATAATTGCTATGCTAGTGCATTTGTTATTTAGCTACATTTAACCACTCCACAATTTATATGTACTATAAGACATGTTAAATATGATAGAGACTTGCAATTCTATTCTATAATGTAAGAAATGCTGACTGAATTCTGATAGGATTATTGTGTATGCACTAAGAAGCAGAGTAGCAAAAGCCAGACAACAGAATGGAAAGGTATCTGAACAAATGCATAATGATATCTGAAGACTTCAACACTCATCGTTTCAAAACTAACTATAGAAAAAGCAACTCTGTAACATAATCAACAAACAGGACTGCATAGACATTTGGAGACTGTCTCACTTAAAAACACCAGATTCACATATTTTAGTGTTCATGAAACATATAGTAAGGTGAGCGATATGATGGGCTACATAGCAGACTTTAATAAAGTTAAAATAATAGAAGTCATATACTGTGTATTCCCCAACCACAGCAGAGTCAAACTAGAAGCATCACAGATAACTGAATAACTGCTGAATACTTGAAAACCCAAGCGACATATTTTTCTACATAGCCCATGGATCAAAGAGGAAGTTTAAAAGGAAATACAGATTAACACTTAAAGTACCAAATTTGTGAGGCACCTATAAAGTAGTACTGAAGGCAAGTTTATGACATTGGTGACTAATTTAGAAAAAGGAAGGAAGGAAGGAAGGAAGGAAGGAAGGAAGGAAGGAAGGAAGGAAGGAAAAGAAAGCATCAAATTAAAAACTTAAGCACCTCAACCTAGCATGTCAAACCTGCAGAGTGTCCTGGGACCAGA
Organism: Microtus ochrogaster; assembly: GCF_000317375.1. Classification (NCBI taxonomy): domain Eukaryota; kingdom Metazoa; phylum Chordata; class Mammalia; order Rodentia; family Cricetidae; genus Microtus; species Microtus ochrogaster. Next base: position 44,017,551 of record NC_022017.1, on the reverse strand, counting down.
GCCTAGCAGAATCTTCATCCGAGAAACCAGAGAGACTTCATACAGCAAGTGATGTGAGCCAATGCAGGGTCCCACAGCCAAACACTAGGCGGAACTCAGGGAGTCCTGGGAATGATGAAGAGAAAGGGTAGCAGGAACCAGAGGGGTCAGGAACAACAACAGATCATGGTCCACAGAATCAACTGACTGGGACTCATGGGGGCTTGCAGAGATCAGGGAGCCTATACAGATCTGACCTAGGTCCTCTGCATATATGTTATGGCTAAGGAGCTTGGTATTCTGTGAGATTCCTAACAGTGGAAACGGCAGTATTCACTGGTGCTTCTGCCTACTTATGGGATCCTTTTCCTCCTACTGAGTTGCTCCGTCCAGCCTTTATGTAATGGTATGTGCCTGGTATTATTGTAGCATACTGTACTATGTTTGGTTGAAGACCCTGGAAGACCTGCTCTTTTCTAAGAAGAGA
>NC_022017.1:43976679-44015691 GCF_000317375.1 Microtus ochrogaster | reverse complement strand
CACAAGCCACTGTAGTTAGCTTATTAAGACTTTGCTTGCTACAGAGAAACCCTGTCTCAAAAAAAATCAAAAAAAAAAAAAAGACTTTGCTCTTTTCTCTTTGGGGGCCACCAACCACCTCCGAAATAAATACACGGAGGCTTATTCTTTCTTATAAATACCCAGTCTTAGCTTGCCTTATCTCTAGTCGGCTTTTCTTAATTTAAATTAGCTGATCTACCTTTTGCCTCTGGGCTTTTATCTTTCTCTTTTTCTGTATATCTTTTCTTTCCTCGTTATTCTGTGTCTGACTGTGTGGCTGGGTGGCTGGCCCCTGGCATCTTCCTCTCCTCCTCCTTTTTCCCCCCCTCCTCTTTATCTTCTATTTATTCTCTTTGCCTGCCTGCCCCACCTACCCTTTCTCCTGCCTTGTTATTGGCCATTCAGCTCTTTATTAGATTAATCAGGTGTTTCCGAGAGGTAAAGTAACACAGTTTCACAGAGTTAAACAAATACAACATAAAAGAATGCAACACACCTTTGTATCATTAAACAAGTATTCCATAGTATAAATAAGTATAACACATCTTTAATATTCTACAGCAAGCCACCACCATTCTTGTATTATAGAATATCTTGAATGTCTGTATAGCTTTCAAAAAACGGAATTAACAAGTTAAAAACTTAAAAAAAAGAAAAAGAAAAAATTGAATTTCCAGGTGTACAGGTCCTCAGTGGAGAATTCACCAAATGCTTAAAGAGAAACCAGCACAATTCTTTATGATGTCTCTCTGAAAAAGGAAAGACACACACCCCCCATTTATTTGATGAAGGTTGCATTGCTGTCATACCAACCCCAGAGAGAGATCCTACTGAAAATAAAATAACTAGGGTCATTGTTATTAAGTCAGTAGAATTGCTTCTTGTCGCACAAGCTTGATAACCTTAATTCCATCCCTAAAACCCACAGCAGAATGAGAAAACCAACTCCTGAAAGTTGTCCACTGGTCTACACACTTGGGTTATGTCATGTGCGTTCCTCCTACACATTTCCGGTATATACACAACAACGACAATAAAGTAGCTCGGTGAAGAAAAAAAGTCATGTGGCATTTCAAACAAATTTCCACTCAGGATGGGGAAATAATCTTAATACAAATCTCAGGACTTGTAAGAAAAATTAACTCAAAAGATACCACAGGCAAACACAAATTATAAAGATGTCAAAATAAGATACAAGAGAAAATTTGGGGGATCTAAGACTAGACAAGGAACTCATAGACTCAACACCACACGTGACTCACAAAGACAAAAGAATAAAAAATTAGATTTCATCAAAATTAAAAACTTTACTCTGGGAAATACCTGGTTAAGGATACAGAAAACTCAACTTCAAAATGGAGCAGCATTAGTAGATGGCATATCCAAAAGGAATAGCATCCAAAGTATCTAAAGCACCCCTAAAACTCAGCAGTCTAAAAAAACAAACAACCCAGAAAGGAAATACAATTTCTCATGGATGGCTAAGAAGCTTGGCAAGAGTGTTTAATATCACTAGCAATAAGAGAAATGCAAATCAAAGCCACAGTGAGCTATCACAGCCTACCTATCAGAAAGGCTGAAGTTAAAGTGTTCATTAGTGTTCTATGTTCCTCTCAGTTGCCGGGGTACAGCTAGCTGACCAAAATCAACTTAGAGAAGAAAGGGGTTAGTTTTAGCTTAGACACTAAAATCAAAGTCCGCCACTGAGAGGAACTCAGAGGAGGAATTTGAAGCAGGAAAGAACACTGCTTCATGGGTTTCTCATTGCCTTATGCTTTGCTGGCTTTCCTACATCCCAGAACCGCCTGCCTAGAGAATGGGGCTGCCCATGATTGGCCCTCTACACCAATTAGCAATCAAGACCATCCACCCAAACCATGCCCACAGGCCTATCTGATCCAGGAGATTCTTCAAACCAGCTTTTCTTCTCAGACAACAAGGCTGTGTCAAGTTGGTATTTAAAGCTAACCAAGAGCAATTACCAAAAACTAATTAGGATGCAGGCAAGCTGAACTACCCAAACATTTCAAAATAGTTGGGCAGCATCTTACAAAACCAAACATGAAGTTACTCTCAGAACTAGTCATTGCAGGATCAAAAGTTTACGCTTTATCATAAAAAATGTGTACACAAACATTTATCACCTTTTTATTCATAATATCCAAAAGAGGAAACCAACTCGGATCTCCACCAACATGCTAATCCTATATCAAAGAACACTACCTAAGAATAAAAAGAGGCAAACCACTAGCCCATGGAACAAGTGGGATGCCACCACAGAGAGTGATTCTAGATGGAAAAGGTCAATCTCAGAAGGTCACGGGTGGTATGATTCCAATTACAGATGATTCTTGAAGCAATGAAATGAGCAGAGATAGTTTACAGGGGAGCTGAGATAAGACAATGGTGAAAGAGTTGGGGGTGTAAAGGGGCTACCCAAGGGACCCTCTGCTGTGACTTCGCGTTATCTCAGAGACCAATTTTGAGAAGCTACAAGAGGAATCACTACATTCCACAGACATAAAACATGCATGCAAAAACTGATAAAAATCCAAATAAAGCTTTTTGTCAGTATTGTAGTAACACGAACCTGCACCTCTGTAAGCTGGTTATCATGATGGGCAATGGGGGGAGAGGGGGAAGCAGGTACTACCATTTTTGTGACTTCCTGTGGGCCAAATTCTTTCTGGATCAAAATTTGTAATCTCTGTGTCTGTATGTATATGAGTATGCATTTGATGTACATGCACATGTGTGTGAGAGTGTCCCCACCCTTGTGTGCATGCAGAGGCCAGAGCAGAGCCTCGAGCCTCTTCCTCTGCCATTTTCCACCTAATGTTTTGAGACAGGGTCTTCACTGAACCTGAAGATTGCTGTTTCAGCAGACTACCTAGCCAGCAAACTCCCAGATCAAAGTGTCTCTGCTCCACAACGGGGTGGTTACAGACATATGGTGGCAATGGCAAGATTTCATGTGGGCGTGGGGATTTGAACCCTCTTGCTTACAAAGCAAGTGCTCTTACCTAATAAGCCATCTTCTAGCTTCCAAAACTTGTAATTTTCTTTTTATTTATTTTATTTTTAACTACCTTTTTATGTATATTTTGTGTCTTTTGCATCATGCATCTTGATTTCATTCATTCCCTTTCCCTTCATATCTGCCCTCTGCCCTTGCAAACTCCCCTCCTACCAAAAAATAAAATAAAATTTAGGAGAAAGAAAACAAAAAAAAAGAAAGAAAAACAAGGGAAAATCTCTTCTTGGAAGCTGTAGTGTATCACAGTGCAGTAAACCCTTTTATCCATATAGCTTTACTTGCGAGTGTGCATTGCAAAGTGTCTGGTGGCTCAAAACAACACAGAGACCTTACGCTTTTCAGAGTTTAAATGTCTGGTACGGGTCTCCCAGGCGCATACCAAGGCTTGATGGACACACCAGTGGAGAGCTTGATATCTTGCCTTTTCTTATTTCTAGAAGCTGTGGACATCGCTGTGACCTCTTAGCTCTGCCACCTCTAACTTTTTTATCTCCTTATAAAGAAATTCCTAAGGGCGTTAGCTCACTCTGCTATTATGGGATAATCTCCCATCTCAAGATTCTTAATCACATCTTTAAAGTCCCCTTTGTCCTGCACAGTGACACTCACAGGTGCGAGGGATTGGGATGTAGACCTCCCTGTGGTGAGGGACATTATTCTGTTCTTATACCACGGATGGCACTTTAGATCATCCCACACTCCCCCTCCCATCAGAGGTTGCTGTTTGAGCACACATTACCACTTTATCATGCCTATTAAGTTCTCAGACATGAAACAAGGGGGTTCACTGGGTTGGTTTATGTGGTAGGAGATGCATAATCCAAGCAACTGCCCAACCTAAAAAGTTGGATCCAAGAACCTGGATGCCCCAGCAGTCCTCATCAGTGCTTACGTCTGGGAGCTCCCTGGAGAGCTTCTTGCACTGAATCCACATGGAAAGGCTGACGAAGCTGGAGTCTGACACTAGCTAACGGTGGTGGCAGTGACAGCGGCAGAGAAAGGAGACTTACAGGCACACACACCCTGGCTTCATTTTCATCCAGGCTGCCAGTGGGAAAGTGCCACCCACGTTCATGGCAGGTTCCTGCACTCGGTCAATGTGTGGCGTGTCAGTTCTCTGACAACGCCCTCCAGAAACATCCTAGCGTCTCTGACCATTCCCGGACATTCTGTCATCCAGTCAGGTTGGCAATCAAGACTACCCATCTAACTCACTGTCCCTTTGGCTCAGGAACTCAGGGCAGGACACAGTGGGGAAGACTTGGCTCTGCCCTGCAAAGTCCTCTCCATCTGTTATTAAGACCCAGTACCCAGAAGGGACTCAGCACCTGGAGAACTCTGGAATCAGCTAGAACTATTCCCACTTCCAAGTCCCATAGCTGATGACAGTTACAGCATAGGATCACTGCTGGCCCTGCTGACTCTTGCACCTGTTTGGGAACTGCTCCCTGCTTGCAGCGGTGACCTCCCAGCATGGTATCCTCCTGGACGTCAGCTCCTTATCCAGCGGCTGTGGACTCTAGACCCCAGTTGTCTCAGTGGACAAGCTGACTTTTTTTTTCAGTCTTGGAACTCACATAATTATTTCTCTCACACACTATTGGTAAAAGTGTTTGCAAACCCATCCAGGTTCAGAATAGGAGAAATAGGGAGGAATAGGTGCCGTTTTACAGAACCAGCAATGGAGTGCGGTGTGGGCTCTCACTTTCTGCCGTGGTCAGCAGCCCATTCTCTCTGGAGATTTACCTCCCATTCTCCGAACTCAATGCCACCAGACCCTCTGGTCTCCCATCACACATCTTCGTGATCATCCAGACAGCAAGAACGTGAGTGGCTTTCCCTGGGGAAATGTGACCAGACATCTACTTGCCCTTGGCGAGGCACCAATGACAAAGTAAAGAAACTGTTCCACCCAAGTCTAGCTGGGTGAACCCATGAGTTTATCGGGGTTCCTTATAGGAACACAATGAGGGGTTAGTTATGAAGCATAACTATTGTTACATACACACACATACATGCACATACTCCTAACTATGTAACTAGAGCCTGCTCAGCCTGTGTTACCTGCATGTGTACGGTGTTGGGGCTGAGCATTGGTACTGAATAACGAATTTTGAAACAACAGTGAAAGAAATAGAGGCCATGAATTTGAGAGAGAGCAAGGTGGGGTGCACAGGAAGGGCTGGAGGGAGAGAAAAAAGGAAAGAAGAAAGTGATGTGATTATATTTTAATTGCAAAACCTAAAAAAAAAATTAAAGCATAACTGACCCCAAAAATAGTTGCAGTATTGAAGAGCCCCAACCCAGGGTGGGTGATGACCCACAGAAGCTGTGGCCCTGGAATTCACAGCCCGACTTACCGCTCTGGGGAACTGAGCTCCGGCGCTGACTGTTTATCTCTACTTGATAAATATTATCTAAGAGCATTCCTCTGCTAGGGATCCAGACCCGTGCGTGTGTGACTCCTCAAGACCTGTTTATCTGTTTGTTAAGAAACACTGCCACAAGGAAGGGCTTGACACAGAACTGTAGCCAACCCAAGCAGCACGGCGCAAGAGGCTCTTTATCTCTTAGGCTGGATTTATCCGTGATCTCCAAACAGCACATTCTGGGGAGTTTGGCAAGGAGATTAATAGTGCTCAGATATGTGTGTTTGTGTGTAGACAAAGATGCAAGAGTAATACCTTCCACTTCACAGACCTGTTGCTGTAAAACGAGCCCCGCAAAGACTTAAAGTGTTAGGGTTGGAAAGATGGCTCAGAGGTTAAGAGCATTGCCTGCTCTACCAAAGGTCCTGAGTTCAATTCCCAGCAACCACATGGTGGCTCGCAGCCATCTGTAATGGGGTTTGGTGCCCTCTTCTGGCCTACAGGCATAGACACAGACAGAATGTTGTATACATAATAATAAATAAATAATTTAAAAAAAATACAAAGTGTTAAACAGCTACCAGCCGCCCTATGGTCCTGTAGGCGGGTGAATTAAGCTGGGAGGTCTTACAGGGAAGGAAAGAGTGACAGAAGGCGTCTTGAGAGACTATCATACTTACCAAGGCTTTCTCTTTGAAAATGCTTTAAATGGTACATCTGTGTATGTATGTGTTCCTTTACTGATGTGCACATGTTCACTCGTGCATGTGCATACGTGCAGGCATGACACTGTGTGCATGTAAAAGTCAGGGACAAGTTGAAACCGTTGGCTCTCTCATTCCACCATGTGTCCCGGGTATCAAACTCGGGTCATCAGGTAAGGCAGCCTTGACTTGCTCAGCCATCTTGCCAGCCAGCTTTCACTTTTGTGCTAGCAAAGAATTTTTACTCTTGAATTCATGTGTGTATTTCAACCAAACAAATATTTGCCTAGGAATTTATCCTATGGAAAAGACTGGGATGATTTTTTAATAGCACGATATTTTCCATTGAAAACAAGTTTAGTTACCTAACGCCCAACAGTAGAAGACCAATTAGCCCCATGTGGCTGAGCACAGTGTTTTAGGAGCCTGTGCCCAGGAACCACATAGTGTTAAATTTAGATCCATCTGTATCACTTAGTAGCTAGATGTTATTGGACAACACACTTAAGCTACTGAAATCTCAGTTTCTGTATCTATAAAATGAAGCAGTTAGAAAAATAAGGATTTTTTTTTGTGATGGTTCAATGAAATGATGCATGTAAAATCAGCTGTTATGAACTGATGATATTGATAATATTTGTATTGGTGCAAATACTTCCTGTTGCCCATATTTCCATATACACATCATCCCCGTCAACCCATGTACCTAACTTTTCCATTAGTTCTAAACAATGAGTTTTAACTGAAAATGACATACGTTACTTTCTGGCCAAACATTTGTCTATAAAAGATCTTTTCCCTGTTGCACAACAATAGGCAACGTTTAATGAACTCCGCAATTGATTTGTCAGCCTGAGTCCTTGAGTGCCGATGATGGTCTGTCTCCTTGCTGATCATGTTGTGAGGGTAAAAAGTAGCTCTCTGTGATTGTAAGTTACTGAAATTGAGGGGCTTTGGGTGACTGCAACATAAACCAGTCTGTTGTGACTGATGCTGTTGTTTAACCTTGCAATAAGCATTATGAGGACATTACTAAAGACAGCATATAAAAATTATATAAGCCAGCAGCAAAACCAGTAGTCAGACAGTTGTAGTGGGAAGACTGTGAGTTCAAAACTATCCTGAGTGAGTTACGTAGTGAATTTGAGGCCACCATCTACCCACAACATAGCAAAAACACTTTCTCTGAAAAGACGGAACATAAATTTTTAATGAGAAAAGCCAGTTACCATATGGGGGTAACTTCATCGTGGGTAATTTCTTAACCTCGCGGCCGCCTGAAATATTCTTGCCACTTCTACACATTCTCTCTATCACTCTCTCAATGATCAGCTCAAGGGTGTGGTTCTTCCTATCTTCTACCCTGTGTGTGTGGGCGGAGGGGGAGTGGTGAGTGGGTGTGGGAAAACTGTGTACTGAATCTGTCCTATTGAATTTGATACTGTGTATTGAATTTGTTTCAGGCATCCAGAGGTCATCTTGGAATTTACATCCCATGAATAAAGGGAGAGCTACTATATTATCTATTAACACATTATTTTGATCCTCTCCAACTTGGAAAGCCATGTGAGAAACAAAGTACACACACATACACACACACACATACACACATACATACACACACATACATACACACATACACACACATACACACACATACACACACATACACATACACACACATACACACACATACACACACACATACACACACACACACACACAAACAGTGGAAGGAGGGCTGGAGAGATGGCTCAGTGATTAAGAGCAGAGGACCGAAGTTAAAACCCCAGCACCCACACGCCAGCTCATAACTGTCTGTAACTCCAGTTCCAGGTGATCCAACACCCTCACAGAGACATACACGCAGGCAAAACACCAATGTACATAAAATAATAATAACAATATGAATAAATAAATCATTTTTTTAAAAAACAATTTAAACAGGCGTATGTGGGAAATGTTTACAGTGCCTAATGCTGGGTGGTACAACTGGTTTATTTCTATCTATTATTTATCTAATTTATTTGCTTTTGCTTGTATATTATATGTATGATATCCTATATAATAGTATATTGTGCCATTAATAATTTAAATATCATAAATACATTTTACTCAGTTATTGCCCTTATATTATATATTTATGTGATGTTTTATTCCTTCAACAAAAGCTGGATGAAATTTTTCTAAATTTCAGCAATGGATATATATTAATTTTTATAGGAGAAGTGAGACTAATAGATTATATTTTCTGATCCCTCACAGTAGGTGGAGCATGAAGGCTCAATAATTTACATTAATTATCTCAACATTCCTGGGAGTCGAGTGTTTATCATTGTCCCCACTTAGTATTCATAGCTAAGGATGCTGAAGTTCAGGGACGTGAACAATGGAGCTAAGACTCGAAGCCCAGAGCCTCTATGTCTTAGCTCCAATATAGCCGACTATATTGGTACATGAGCATACCACGACACATGCTTAAGTTCTTTGAAGAGTAAAGGGGGTACAGTCCTATGTAGTGTGACATGGAAGGCCCGTGAGCATCCTCTGAAGAAGCCAGCAGGCATCCTTTCCCACTTTAAGGCAGAGTTGCAGACCCATCTGCCTTCGTCACGGCTTGGAGCAGGTGCTTCTGGCTTCCATAAGCCTTCTTCCCACAACATTCAGCCATACTGATCTATCTTAGCTCCTTTGCATATCTACTGAAAATATAGTTCTGTTTCTGTATGGTAAGCTGCAGGTTCTGTTTGCAAGCAAATCTGGAGGGGTGTGAACGCCAGGCAGAAGTTGGGAGGCTTGGGGTCTAGACGCGGCGTCATTACCGGGAACCTCAGTCTCTGCACCTATAAAATGAGCTTTTTAGTGAGACAGAAGTGGGCACCAAAGAACCAGCACAGAGCTAGTGTTCTCATCCTGGGGATCCTGCCTACCTGTCCATTCCCTCACCAGGCACGCAGCCCCACAACACAGAAGCAGCAGCCTTTCCCTGGGAAGCAAAGCCCTTTGCGTCCATTCCAGAAAAGCTGGAGTTGATATATTTGTTTATGTTCTGAGAATCAAAGCCAGAGCCTCGCCATGCGAGGCAAGTTCTCTACCACTGAGCTGCATTTGCGGTCCCAGAAGCTGTATGCGCTTGAATAGCATTGGTTCTCCGCTATTGGCTGAACCCTGACAAAAGATGCAGTTCCTTCGTTTATGTCATTCATTCATTCATTCATCCATCCATCCATTCAGCAGTTACTTGTGCATCTATGACATCAAGCTGGATTCTATGGTTCCTTACACTGAACTAAAACAAAGGTCCTACCTGTGTGAACCTTAGATTCTAGTAGGAATACAAACGAATAAAGGAATGAAGAGTACATATGAAATAGTGTACAGTCGGAAGCCACTGCTCCTGGTGGTAGTTGTAGCCACACTTTTACAAAACGTGCAATGGCTCATAAAAGCTACACCTAGGGAAAACTAAATGACCGCTGGCTATGGTGGCCCATGACCAATTCAAATACTCAGGAGAGACAAGAGGATGGAAAATTCAAGGCTAGCCTCAGCTGCAGGTGAGATCCTGCCACCGCCACCCCCACGCGCACACACATAAATGAAAATGGGTCATTTGACTTTCAATTACGAGACTTGGATTTGTGCCAAGGAGGTGACTCAGAAAGTAAAAACACTTGATTACTGAGTTCAGTCCACATCACCCACATCAAATGCTGGATGCTGAGGTATGCATCTGTAAAATGGGAGGCAAAGACAGAAGAAAGAGCCAGAAACTCGCAGGTCAGCTCGTTTGGAGCACTGTACAACTGAAGAATCAAGAGAGGCCCTGCCTCAAAATCACATACACATGTACACACTAATAATGATCATAATAATTTTTAAATAGAAGATTAGATGTCAATCGCCGTTCTCAGTTTAGTCTGTAAGTTTGAACTACAACTATCGCTATTTTTACAATCCTTCAGCATTCTCGTCTGTGATGTAAAGATGATCCCGACAGCTCTGCCTGCCTCGTAAGGTTGACACAAGGACCAAGCCAAGCAGTGAAGCCAAATACATAATGGTCTCTGATTGAGACAATCAATGGCCAAGAGATCACTTGGTAAACTTTTGACTGTGCACTCTATGCGAGTTCAAGCTGCTACTAAGTCAGACTCATGCTATCAAGTTGAGAACAGTCTCAGTTCCTACACCTGCACAGCAACGCCATGGGACTCCTCTCCACAAATTAGAGTGCAAACATCACTCTCTCCTCGCTTATGCACCTAAATGAGGAAGATGGGTTTTCATTCTTGGCTCTGAAGTCACAAGACAAAGGTTGGAATTCAGGGTCTAATCCTAACTGGAATTTTGCTGTATGACTTTGGAGAAGTTTCTTTCCTTCTAAAGATCTATTTCTTTTTGTTTTATGTGTATACATATTTTTTTTTCTATCTGTGTGTCTGTGCACCGTGTGTGCCTAGTGCCTGCAGCGGCCAGAAAGAGGACACTGAATCCCTGGAGCTGGAGTCACAGAGAGTTGTGAGATGCCTCCTGGGTGCTGGAAATTGAACCTGCATCCTCTGAGAGAGCAGTCAGTGTTCTTAACTGCTGAGCCATCTCTTCAGGCCTCTGGAGACACTTCTTAACCTCCTTGAACCATAACCTATTGTGGTCAATATAGTGGGGTAATCGTACTTGCAAATAATGGGAGATGAAGGGTTTGATAAGATAACGCATCTGGAAGCCCAATGCGCTGCCTGGCACCTCGTCAGTCCTGTTTGCTGTTCCTGAGAAGTACAGAGGCTGCTCCTGCTGAGGTGGGGTTGGGCAGGGTTAAGAAGTCTGGCTCTAAGACTTTAACAGAACTCATAAAGCCTAATTTCTTCCACTTGTCTCTGCAAGCTATTACAGTGCTTCTGTGTCTGTGAGGTGGGGATAGAGCACAGAACTTATCAATAGTGTTTATAAATGTGGTCACAGACCTTGGAGGCCTCCCCCAAGAGCCTTCTATCGGGTCCTCAAAGTCAAAATTATTTTCATAAGAGGCTGAAATTTTGCTTACCCTTTTGACTCCTTTTCTCTCACAGGTGTACAGCAGTCAGTAAGAATGTGTGTGTGTGTGTGTGTGTGTGTGTGTGGTGTGTGCGTGTATGCATGTGTGTAAAGATGTCATTATGAAACCTATTATTCTGTGCAATCCATGTGTGGCAATAAGACATTTTTAGAGTTAATTTCAAATATGTAAACTGTCAGTATGTATGTATAACCCACAGAAATAAATGTTGTGCTGGAGCCTCAATAATTCCTAAGAGTTTAGAGGAAGGCCTGAAGCAAAACAGTTTGAGCACAGGGTTGTTCTAAGGATTAAATAGCGACCAGCATACACACGCAAAGCATCTAGTAAATGCCACCCTTATGATATTGGTTTCAACACTCCTGAAGTCTACCCATCCACATAGAAACAAAACAGGATTGTAACATTTGACACAAAAGTCAAATCTTTGTCGGTGGGGGGGGGGGAGGGGAGGCTAAATGAAGCGATCAGATCTCCTGCAGTCGTTATAGACAGTTGTCAGCTGCTGGATGTGGGTGCTCAGAACTAAATTCCATCCTCTGTGTACTCTTAACCACTGATTCATCGTTCCAAACTCCTTTTGCCATTTTATTTTATAGCGAGAGTCCGTTGCATGTTAAATTTTGAATCATTTAAAGATATTCCTGCACAGAAGCCCTCATGCTGTCATATCTGTGGGGTTTGCACCTTGAAGATGCAGACCATTCCAGGGTCACTGGCTTCCTCGCACTGGCCTTTCCCATGCTGTATACAACCTGTTACCCAGTCAGAAGCAGGTGGCAAATGGAAGCCTGGCTTCTAGAGACGCTGCCTAAAGTAATTGCTCATCAAGAGGAAGTGGAGCCTCAAAATAGGAATTGCTTCCTTAAGGTTTAGACAATTTCCATGGAAACAGCCTGCAAAGTATACCTAAATTTAAAGGACTGGGGGTGTTGGTAAAATGACCTGGAAGGGCATAATAAGATAAGTGACAGGGAAGTGTTGAGCTGGTGACAATTTTAGTGGTTGGTTTTTGTCCTTTCAGTCCTTTCACTATTCTGGCACACCCTAATTTAGGGAGAAAAGCCAGCGTCCTAATTACTTTTCTTGTTGTGGTGATAAATGCCACGACCAAAAGCAATCTGAGGGATTAAAGGGTCTACTTGGCTTATAGGTTATAGTCCATCATCAAGGGAAGGCAAGGCAGAAACTCTAGGCATGACGCTGGAAACAGAAACTGAAGCAGAGGCCTACAGGAAGCTGCTTGCTGACTTTCTCTGGATGGCTGGCTCAGCTTGCTTTTTTGTATAGCCCAGGACCACCATACCAGGAGTGGCCCCTTACACAGTGAACTGGGCCCTCTCGCATCCATCAAGAAAATGCCCCCATAGGTGTGCCCAAAGGCCAGTCTGGTGGTGGAGGTAATTCTTCAATTGAAATTCCCTCTTCCGGGGTGAGGGGGGGGCTAGTTTGTGTCAAGTGGACAAAAATTACGCAGCTCAGACATCCTCTGATTCTAGTGTCAGATGCAAGTTGACAGGATTCTGAGATCATCGGTATCAGATGAGTCGGAGAAAGACAAGACATGATCCGGATTATAGCTACCAACAAAGCTCTGAACAGAATCCTGCTAAGAAGCAGACAGATTTTGTCTCCCTGGTGAGAGAAGAAAAGCCACTCCGCAACCAGAATCCCGTTTTTTGGTTTTTGGGTTTTTTGGTTTTGTTGTTGTTGTTTTGGTTTTTGCTTTGGGGTTTTTGGGGGGCTTTTATTTAACCAGGAAAAATAACGCCCCCACACACGCCCCACTCAACAATAACCCGATCAAAGCTGGCAAGCCAGTAAAAAAAAAATGTTTACATGTGCACTAATTTAATCTTAAATAGGAAAAACTTTCCAAGAAACAAAGGTTACCAGAGAAATGGAAGCCCTAGGGGCGACCTTAATTATTTTTTTTAACTACTTCCTTCTTCCCAATCTAAGAAAGTAAATGCTAATAGGGGTTCCCCAGAGCCATGGTCACCCGTCAACCCTCAAAGCCAGTCTCCCACTCTAGACTGGGTCGTCGCCTTGGACACCCTGCAGCACACCGCCACCTGTTGCTGTCTTGGCGCCCCGAGCGGAGTCGCAAGCGGCCGCTAGAGTTCGTTCTAATTCCCCGGAGCAGAGCTAGCTGAGAAGCCCCGATGCGACGCGCCTGCTTAATCCGCAGGGTGGGAGGCGACTCCGCAGTCTCCAGACCCCAGGCCCTCTTTTTTCCTCGAATAATTCCTAGTGTCAAATCTGGGTTCCAGAACTCGGCCCTGTCGCCCACGGCGAGCTCCAGAGCGCCCACCCCGAAGAAATTCCGAAGCACCCCCAGAGACTATGAAAGGGACACGGGGTCATTGAGAACAGGAATGCGCAGCGCAGACAGGTTGCTGCGGGAGGTCCCTCAGCGTCCCTCGGATGCTCTCTTAAAGCGTTTTAACCCTGCCCTGTCGCCCTCAGAACAGCAGCCGGGTCGCAAGTTCACGGTTCCCAAGGCTGCAGAGAAAAGACGGGCGGCGTGCATACACAAACACACACACACACACACACACACACACGCACGCCACCCGAGGGTACTCTGAAGCCTAGGAGGAGATCGCGTTTGGAGACCCCTCCCGCCGGGAACGCGGCTGTCCCAGCTTCAAAAATGACCCGTCTCACTTCCGCGGGACTCCAGAGTGGCCACCACAGGCGTGTACATTTCTCCGAGTCTGAGAATCCCTGCAAATTTGGGCTAGACAAGTTTAAGTCAGCTCCCCCGGAGTCTGTTTGTTTACGGGTTTGGAGGGAAAAAGTTTGAAGATCTTTAACCAGACTGAGCCCAGGCGCGAGCGGAAATCCCCAACAAAAGTGATCTGACTTCAAGTGGTTATATAAGTGGGGGCGCCTTCTTCCCCGCCCGACTCCCAAGTCCTCTCATTACTATTCCGGGAGTAAAATGCATCTCGCTTTCAAAAAAAAAAAAAGTTTTTAAATATGTCATTATTTTCTTGAGCCGGAAGGCGGGCGAAAGAGCAAGCAGAGTCCAGCGTGTGTGAGGACCCCACCCGCGTTCTGCCCCCACGCACTGCAGGAGGACGCCGAGTCCCGGGTGTTGCTGGCGCTGGGCAAGCCCTAGCGCCCTGCGGTCCCACGGTCCGCCACTCCACGTGGTGAGGATCAACAGTTTGTTGAGCTCATCAGTGACACCTTGAACTTTTCATAAAGAAAATGGGTATTGCACCAGGAGGGTTTGACCGCGGCCGCGCGCCGGGTTGTGTTCAATAATGTTCAGTGATCTCGCTTGCGCCTCCCCCACCTCTTCCCGCAAAAATTCCATCGAGTCCGTTACTGGACTCGGACTTTTAAGTTCATTTACTGCACACACACACACACACCCCCGTTTGGCCACTCATCAGAGCCTGTAGGGCCAGCCTCCCCCCACCCGCAGTTCCCTCCTAAAAATGACATTTTGCCGGCGTCTGCCGAGGGGCCTGAATTTCACTTTGTAACTTTCTGCGGAACCCGAGCCCGGGTGGCAGCTCCGGTGGTGGTATCGTATGCAAATACGCATGCTGACGTTACAGATCATGTGGGTTTTGGCGTAGATTCCCCACTGATCGAGGCATTTTTCCCCCTTTTTTCTTTTTTTTTTTCTTTTCTTTTTCTTTTCTTTTCTTTTTTTCTTTTAAAAATTTCGGCCGACCGTTCTCCGTACGGAGGCTTTTTCTGTCTGTCTGTCTGTCTGCCAGGCTGGCTTTCCCCACCACCACCACCTCTTTCCCACGGAGCCCGAGTAGGGCGCCGGGTGGGGAGTGGGGAGTGGGTGGGGGGAGCCAGCAGAGTTCCATTTTGGAACGCCCGTGCCTCGTCTCCGCGTTCCCAGCCCGGGTCCCCGCGTACCCAGCCCCGGCGCAGGTAAGAAACTTCGCCCCGGCGCGGAGCACCCGCAGCGGGCACCGCCAGCCCGGAGCCCGACACACCGGGCGCCCGCTACTCCAGCCCAACTTTCCCACCGCCGCGGCGGCTCCCGAAAATGTGTTGTTAATGGGACTTGGCTGGTTTAGGGATGGGGGTGCGCGGGAGGGGGTGTGCAGGCTTTTTTCTTTTTGCGGGTGGGAGGGAATCCGCGGATATGGGGTGAAGGGGGACGGAGATTTATTTTTTTTTTATGAAATAGTTTTGATTACAAGTTTGGGTAAATGGAAGCCAGACCGAGGAGGAGGAGGAAAACATGTCTACGTTTCCCTATGTCGACATAAGCCACAAAAAAATATGGCGTCCGCTTTCGACAGGGCGTTACGTAGACCCGACTCTGTTTTTTATTTATTTATTTTGTGGCCGGCTCCCTGCCTTCTTGGCCAAACTGCGGCGCATTGTGCGAGCCGGGCAGGTCCCGCGGGGACTCCACCGGGACGTGGCCCCGTCTCGGCGCTTTTTGGCAGCCTGGGGGCTGCGTGTAGCTGCTCCCCTCCCTCCCCCGCTCTCCCCTCTGCTCTCCTCTCCCGGTGACGATTCGCCGTAATGTGGTGGCAGGAAGCATGACGCCGTGTTGAGGCTGCCTCTCCTCGCGTCGCTCCCGGTGGCTGCAGGCGGCCGGCGCGCGGTGCGGGCGGCGGACGAGCGACCTGCGGGCAGGGCCTGAGCGCGGCGCTGTGCCCACGCCCCGCTCAGGTGCGCGGGGAGGGGATGCGTGGGGCGCGAGGCCCCCGGGGGCTCTGCTGTCCCCGGCCCGCCCGGACCAGCCCGAGTCTCAATCAGGTCTCCCGCCTGAGTGGCCGTGGCGTTTTCCAGTCTGTCCCACAAGAGGTTAATCATTGCTGGCGTTGGAGCGTCTTTGTGGCTTCCCCAGGACTTGGGATCCGGGGCTTTGCAAACTTGCCCTTTCCCTAGCAGCTTTGCGGGAGGCTGAGAAGACCAAGAAGCTCGGAAAGTTGGAAAGCGGGAGCATCACAGGAACGTCTCTTTGGCCTCCTAGCTGTCCTGAGCTCGGGAGGCGGTGGAAGAGGATGAGGAGGGCTTATCAAACAGGGTGGGTGGGGGAAACCTGTCTCGGTAGCCAAACCGTGATTTGCCCAGGCTTCCTTCCACCTGACTGATTGGCTTCAAAGCCAGTGGGTCCCACTGATGGCCTTTTGTTGGGGGCGGGAAGGAGGAGGGAGCACCCCTCCCCCTTCACAGTCACGGCTCAGCTGGGGCCCCAGGCCGCACTGTCCTTTTGAGTCCCCGAGTTCTCCATTTGCTGCTCTCTGAAGGTTTCTTTCTGGGAGTGAGTAGCTCCTTAGATCTGAGGCCAGCCCTGTGTGGAAGCAGGACTTGGGAGACATATATGCCTCCATGTGACCCCTGAATGGCTTGGACTTCCCACAACAAGCCTCTTAAAATGCGCTCTCTACTGCTGCCTTCTCTATAGAGTAGAGCAGAAATTAACACCTCGGAAGCGAAGAGAGAGAGAAGAGTGCTGGGAGAGTCAAGTCAAAAGGTGATTTTCTGTTGATAAGGGCCTGGAGTCTAAGCAGTTCAGGCCCAGGGCAGTAATGTCAAAAAGCATTTGGATGACGTCCAAGTGGAATAAATATCTTGTTAAATGGCCTGTTTAATAGTAAAAAATAGGCTAATGGAGCCGTCAAGTGGTTCCGTGGGACCAACATAAAGGTTTAAGTTTAAAGCGAAAGTCACATAAGGCTGTTTGTTTACACATGTTCTTTTAAGGCTAGGGGGAAATCTAAAACTAAGATTAAAATGTGTCCCTGACAGTAATCAGGTCTGTGGCGTGTGGAAATATTGTTACTTTGTAAATACTCCATCACTGCTGGGCGAACTTGTACCTTGCTTTCCTGTAGGGTTTGATGTAAGCTAGGGATCCACCTGTAGATAATGGCACTTAAGGGGAAAATTCAGAAGGCCAAAGTTTTAGGGTAAACTAGTGACTCATCGTTTAAAGAGAGAGGAAAAAAAATAATCACATACACTGAAAACACTGGATTCCCAAGATGAAAACAGATGATCTTGGCTTGCCCAGTGGTGACTGTATCCCAGGTGGTTACAGGGGCACTGTGCCTTTAACAACAACGGGGAGGGGGGGGTATTTTGGTGTTTGGTAAGTGTTGCTAGCACTGTTATAGTATCTAGGCCTGCTGGATGGCTGGATGGTCCTGCTTTATCATGTAATTTTCTCCATTACCCCACATGCCAACCATTACTCTTGTCTTCAGACATTGGTTGAGGAAACAGAGGTGAAAAAGGAACATTTGGCCAACCCACGGGGTGCAGTGCAGAGTCTGTGCTGGAGGCCAGGCTGACTTGACAGCATTCATCTCTGGTGACGGAGGTCACTGGGGTGACAACCCAAAGGGTCAAGTGCAGGCAGGACGGAGAGCAGTAACTACCGCCCTGGGTCTCCACTCAGGAATGCATCTGGATTTCATTTGCTTATTCGTTTCTTTGGCGACTACATGTTGACGTATTTATTCGTTCAGCAGTTACACCATTCCGACTACTCATAAGAGCCCACGGTCGTTAAACATTTTTATAATGCCAGACACTCTCCTGAGGGCTTCAGATGAGACTATGTTGTCTTCAGGAGAGCCAGGAGAGATCACAGAGGCTCTCGTTCTCTAGAGATGAAGAAGGGCAGGCCTAGAGAGGTCAGCTCACTTGTTGACCGACTCCTGGACCAAACCGTTCATGAGTCGAGAGTGTCAGCACCTACACCAGGGATACCTCCACTACTGCAACACACTGCATCAGACATTGTGGGGATGCGGAAGGGGGGAGGGGGCGAGGGGGGGAGTGCGGCAGAGCCCCTGGGCTCAGCACAAAGCTCTGCTCCACACTAATGGAGATGCTGGTGGGATAAAGACCCCCTACCCTCTTGGAGTTTGAACAGACAGTAGGAGTGCTCATTAGGCCCAATCAAGCAGAATTAAGTAAGAGCTATGACTGAGAAAAAGCAAGTATTGTGGACCACACGGGAAAGTGGGATTGTGCTCCTCCGAGGGGCTCTTGGGGACTCTCCTGGAGGGGATGGCTTCTAAAGTGACCCATGAATGAGAAAGAACAATGCCTGGGGAAGGATGCATAGGATAGCATTGATTCAGCTGCAGGCAACCGAAATCCTGAAGACCACATGATTTATCCAGCCCGGGACATTTTTGTGGGGACCGGATGATGGCTCAGCTGTGTCTTTTCGTCCTGCGTGTGGGTCTTAGGCCTGAGGTTTATGGAGATAGCTGTGTCCCTGGGCCCCAATCAGAGCTTGGCTATGTGGTGACCCAAACGTGCCAGGGAGAGCTGAGCGAGTATTTTTAGTCAGACACATTACCGCCGTGAACATGATGGGGTTCTGTTTGTTAGGCAGAAGATGTGAATTAGCAGGTAGAGTGTCTGATTTCTGAGAGAGGAAGTGGAAGAAAGGTATTTGGGTGGTCCTGGAAGCTGTCTGCAGTCTGGGAAGTGGAGAGAGGGGTGCAGAGAGAGTCGTGCAGGAGATGACGTCAGCTTTTGCTCACTGTAGAGGTTGTTGACCATTACTCTGTAGGTGCCAGGAGCCACGGCAGGCTTCTGGACAGGGACTGTCATGTGTTTAAGCCTGCAGAGTGTGCCTGGTACAGACAACCTTGCTTGCTTCTCCCTTGACATAGAATGAGATCAAGGAAATTTTCAGACAGAGGCTAATGATGTCTGGCCGGGGGGGGGGGGCAGAGTGCAATGAGGGGGTGCAACGACAGAGTGTAAGAGGGGAGGAGAGATAGTCTTTAGATCCTGACAATAAAAATCTACAATTAAGCCCCCGTACTGAAGAGAGAAAGACAGGAGAGTTCATGAAACTCCCTGACCAGTCAGTCTAGCTCAATCAGTGAGCTCTGGCTTCATTGAGAGACTGTGTCTCAAAAGATAAAATGGAGAATGACTAAGGCCCAACATTGCCCTCTGGCCTATACACGCATGCACGCGCGCGCGCACACACACACACACACACACACACACACACACACACAAAACCACAAACCAGTAATCCAAAATTATTTTGAGGCACTTCAGCTGTTCCAGGAGGTAAGCAGCACTCTTTTCACAGTGATTCAGTTCACAGAGCAGAAGCAGCTGGACAAGGGACCTCTTTGCCAGCTAAGCGTTATGCTCATCTTCCTGGCCTCTGGGATTCCTGGGTCCTAGCCGCAGCTCTCCTCTCCCCAGCGGACTCCTTTTAGTCCTGGCCCTCCCCCACATTGCTTTAAATCAAGAAGGTGGCAGGATTGGCCCCAGAGCTATATCAGCTTCCACTTGCAGGACTCCCCCAGCAAGAGCCAGGCTCTCTAATTCTTTTTGCTCACACACTATTAGCCTTTTGCCTTTGGGCAGTTACTTGCCTCTCTGAACCCTGGTTTTTTTCTTTAAAGCAAAACCACTCATAGCTGCCATATGAATTATTATTGAGCGTAAAAAGCTTATAAAAGAAAATATATTGTATACATAATATATAATACATAGGGTATATTATATATAATGTATATAACAGCACTGCACCTGATACATTAGCCTACTCAGCAAACTGTCAGCACCATCATCATGCAGAGGTCACTGCAGCCACCTCTAGGAAATGACTTCCTTGTGTGACCTTGTAATTAACAAGCTCAGGGTTAAGCGTCCATCAGGAACCCTGCCTGTCCCCATCTCATCGTGCGTTCCTCTCACCAGCCCTCTTCCCAGAGCACTGGCACTAATTCTGCCGCAAATCTGAGTGGCCTCGGCGATGACAACCCTGATGAGCCTGGTGCTATCATGGGCTCCTCCTGTGTGGAATCACGGTCTACACCCAAGCAGAGCAGTGCTGAGGGCCACAGTGCTGTTCACATGCCCCCTTGATAGGCACCCAGATGGCCATTGTGTGTGGCTCTCTGAACTGGAGGAGGGAGGAAGAGAGAGAAAGAGAGAGAGAATAAGACGAGGAAATGTGGTCCCATTTCCCCTCCCAACCCTTCTGTAAAGCCCCCACCCTACGTTGAACAGGTTGTGATATTAAGAACATCCTCCTACAAGCTGTTTCCTGTTCTGTGCTTGTAGTCGTGCATTTAAGAGGGGCTGATTGGCAGTGGTGTGTGAGAGAGAGACCCCCAAGGAGCAAAGCTATCCTAACAGCACTACCTCCATATCCCCCCAAATTTCCCCCCCCCCCCACGAAACAGAGGACAGAACCAGAGCCAGCAGCTCTGTGCCCCCAGGGAGGACAGTTTACTAAAAGCCTCAGCTTATACCCCTTTAGGTCCCTGCCACATGCTCTACTTCCTAGTACGAGAATGTTCCTGGAGATCAAATCTAGTCACAACAGTCTTTCACAGCAATAGCATTTAACACAGAATGCAACCGGCAGTGAATGAAATCTGTGTAATATTGATCCATAGGCAGTTTGATAGTAAGGAGTGTGGCCCAAGTGGTAACTTTGAAGAAAGAGACTTGTGGGTGTACCTTTGGGGTGTACGGGCTTGGTGTGGGATGGAAGCGTTACAGGCCTACATTGCATTTATCTTGTGTAGGGAACCAGTAAAAACCCCAGGGAACTGTTGGCCATTCAGTATGAGGACCTGACTTTCATATCCCGGGGGCACTGGTGTGGCCAAAAGTGTCAGCTCCTTCTTTGTCTGGGCTGGGGGATCCTTCCTGTTGGGGTCTCAGGACCCACGTGAAGGAGAGAAGCTGTTGACAGCGTGGCCTGGCCTGGCTGGGGTGTTATGCACAGAAGGTCCTGGGTACAAGTTCTCTTTGGTCTCCTCGAATGCCTGCAGCTGCAGCTGCTGAGCTCCAAAACATCTGCAGAATGTGGAGGGGGCCTAAGAAGTCTAAGTTAAAGAGCAGGCAGCATGCATGCGTGCACGTGTGCGTGCGTGTGTAACTGCACACAGGTGACAGTTTCAAACTAGTATTGCAGAAAGGTACAAGAAAAACACTCCCCAGTGGGCCAGCTCTTCTCCTCCCCACCCCCCACCCCAGCTTTGTCAGCTCTGCCTCGTGAAACCGAACACATGCAAAGCTACCCGCTCACCCAGACACACCATAAGTCCACAAATCAGTTCATCTGAAAAATGGCAGTGGCTACTGTGTGCCAGACACCGGGCTGAATGTTTCCCCTTTATTCTGCCACGTAGTGCAAGCAGGAGGGGTGGGTGGAGAGGTGTAAATGGCCCTCTGCAAAGACAGGAAAGCAAAGCTCAAGGCACTGAAGCCCTGACTCAGGAACACAGAAGGGAGGGAGAATCAGGTTGCTTCCTGGGATCAGTTTGTCTCTAGGGTTTTCAAGCGTGTGGACAGACAAGCTCCCGGGTAGCCTGTAGGGGAGTGTGGAGAGAAGGTTTGGCTTAGACACACTGTGAGGCTGTCTATCTGGTTGCTTTTCTACTGCAGGGGTTTAGGGGATGGGCCACCATGTGAACCCGTGTGTGTACATGCATATGGCTACGTATAAGAATATGGTCAGAACTGGGCTTCTAAATCTTCACCCCTAATCTGTAGCATCCTACCACCCTGCTCCATCAGCGTCTGTCAGATGCTCTCCAGGGCCACTGGACTCTCTCCTTGACCTGGACAGAAAGAATCCCAGTGAGTCAAACTCTTCAGAGTTGGGACCTGAAGAGGAGCTGGGGCCTCAAGGAGAAGGCCCAGCTTCGGCAGCCAATGAGGAGCAGGAGAGGAGGGAGCAAACATGGGGGCGGGTGTGGAGAGTGGCTGTGTTGCTGTTTTTATACAATAAAAGAGGATCATTGTAATTGGGAACCTTTGAATCATAACACGTCTGCCCATGGCTCTCTCCAGCTGCAGAGCCATTTAGTTAAATAGCACACAGAAACCGCCTTTCAGCTGATATTACATCCCCGCTGTTCTTAAAATATGAGGCAGGGCTGAATCGCTCTAGCAACAAAGCCAACTCAGGCTCCCCCAGCCCCTGGGCCTACCCAGCGTCCCCGAGGGAGCTCCGTGGCCTGTGGAGGATGACGTGTTAAAATTATTTTTCATTTGAGCTTCACCTCTGCCTTCCTAGAAACAGATTCTTGATGATGTCTGCACACCGCCTGGCCAGAGCCTGATGTGACGGTCAGGTCGTGGCAGAGGATGGTCTGATGGGAGGAAGAGCATGCCTTAGTACCGCTTGTTGGGGTGGGGTGTGCTTTGGTTTTTGCCATTTGAACTTTGGTTCTTCCTACTTTCCTCTCTTTCTGCGTGTGTGTGTGTGTGTGTGTGTGTATGTCTGTGTGTCTGTGTGTCTGTGTCTGTGTGTCTGTGTCTTTGTGTCTGTGTGTCTGTATGTGTCTTTGTGTCTGTGTCTGTGTGTGTGTGTGTTGGAGTGGATAGTGGGAATATATGGTCTGGAAACTGAAAGCTGGGAAAGGAGGCTTTCCTCTATCTAAGGCATTTCAGAGAAGGGCCGAAATTCAGGCGAGAAGGGACTCTCCTCTGATCTCTCCAGCTGAGACCTCTGCTCCTCCTGATTCTCAGGACCTGCCTTCTGCTGTCCTCTGGGGAACTTTGTGTTACTAACTTGATTCTGAGCAGCCAGGGTGCTGCAATCAGAAACAAATAGACTAGGAAAACATGCAGATTTCTGGCCATTTCCAAGTGCCAGGGTGCTGTAAAGTGGAATGGGCACTATCACTTCAAGGGTGAGTGATGGACCTCCCAGCAGCCGGTATTGTCCACAGCGTGCAGCTGGACAGTGTCTGTCCTTGATACTTTTAGAAGCAGGAACCCTGGGCCTCCAAGTATATACCCTACAACCAAGTGAAAGGATGTTCAAGGGGATGAGTTTATTATTGGGACCCAGGAATGTTCTAGATAAGAGAAACTTTAGAAGCCAGACCTGACGCAGTGGCACACACCTGCGATCCCAGTGCTGGGAGGCAGACATAGGAGAATGACGTCAAGTTCAAGGCCAGCCTTGATTGAAAAGCGAGTTCCAGGCTATCCAGGACAACAAAGTGGCATAGTGAGACCTTGTCTCAGGAAAGGAGGGAGGAAGAAAGGAAGGAAACTGGAGGATCCAGCCTGGAGTAACTGAGGTCCAAAAAGCTATGCAAATCAGCACCGGATCCAGCCATCCTAGGGGAGTCCTTTCAGGCCTTTCTGCTTCCCTGTCTTTCCTAGCACTTGCTCAGCACCTGCCTGAGTGACAGATCAATGGCCCTGCTCTCAGGAAGTCCACCCTGGGTGGTGCTGAACCACAAGCATGGCTCCAGTCCACATAGCTACCCCGACCGACATCATGAGTACAGTTCTAAGTGCCTTTCGGACACCCCAAAGAGATATCAGCATTCTGTCTTCTGCGTTTGACCAGCAAGGAAGCACACATAGGAAGGCCTTTGTTCGAGGGTTTTAGAAACCAGGCAGACAGGCTAACACACCATCTACCCTTGGGACTTGTAAGGCCCCAGGCACTCACTGAGTCTCCTACCCTCTGTGCACCTGTGGCTTTACAAAGCGGTCAACACCAAGGGCAGAGCCAGAGCTCAAACACAGCTCTTTAGGATCCAAGACCCGCAGAGTTTTATCTCCTCCAGGCATGGTGCATTTGGTGAGACTCCCAGGTTTGTTCTTCAAAGTCTCCTAAAAACCAAGGGTCCTTTGAGGAAGCTGGAGAAACTGAGCAACAGGTGCTTATTAGCATAAAAATCATAAAGTTTGATGGCTACACATTGTAAGTATGGCCTCTCTTCCTTCTTTTTCTTCCCTCCTCCCTCTCTCCTTCCCCGCAACCCTTCTGTCTTTCCTTTGTCTGAAACAGAGTGACAATATGTAACCCAGGATGACCTTGACCTTGAATGCACACCTCTCCTGCTGGCATTAGGCAAGGTGAAGCTAATCTTCTAAATTTGCCTTGTTGAGGTAGGACATATTAAATTCACCTATTTAAAGCATACAACACCACTCTACAGTATATTTACATAACTTTTGTAGCCATCACCACTAGGCAACTTTAGGACATTCCCATCGCCCCAGAAGTGAACCCCAGGCACCCATAAGCAGCTGCTCTTCATCTCACCTTCTGAGCTTCACCCCAACCCTGATCGACTACTCTGGACTTTCTGATCTATGCCTTTGCAATCATATAATCTGGAACTTTGTATGTCTAGCTTCTTTTACATGGCTTGAAGCACTTGAGGGTCATCCACCATCCAGTGTGTATCCGTGTTTCTTGCCTTTTTATTGCCAAATGGTACCTCACTAGGTAGCTATGCCATGTTCTGTTACCCATTCACCAGCTGATGGCCTTTCGTGCCTCCTCCCAGTGACCCGGCAGTTTTCTGGATGGATGAATCCAGAATCTCTTCTAACCTGTTAGGCCTACCCCAGGAAGTATAAGAAATTTGCGAAAGCCGCTGTGAACATTTGTGCACATATTTTCATATGTACACACAGTTTCATTTCTATTTGTTTTGTTTTGAGACAGGGTAGCCCAGGCTGGCATTGAACTCACAACGTAGCTCAGTCTGGTCTGAAACCCTTGATCGTCCTGCCTCTGCCTGCTTGGTTTATAGTCATGCACCGCTATGCCTCTTGGCTGTCGCTGTTTCTATTTCTTATGGGCGCTTCAGTACAGGAATACTTAGAGGAGAAATTGCTACATATTGGCCAACCGTTGATACTGTCCTTTGGTCCACTTTACAAGTGAGGAAACAAAGGTGCAGGGAAGGGAGGGTCACAATGCTGGAGTGTAAAGGAGCAGGACTCAACCTTCAGTCTGTCTAGTGACTATCCAGGACCAACACTGTAGCAGAGTAAATAAAATATCTGGTGCGTAAAATTTAAGGACGCACCCACTCTTGACTCCAAGAATCATAGGGCTAGTTAGCACTAGAGAAGCACTGCCTCCTTAAATTTGCCCCATAAGTTCCTAGTTTTCCATTTACCTTATCTTGGTTCTCAGTGCTGGGGAAGGTGGGGGAACATAGGCACGGCCCTAGAGATACTAGCTGGCACTGTGGTGGTGGCTGACACATCTCTGACCTTATGTCCTGAGAAGCTGCCTATTAGTCACTCGCTGTAGCTGAAGGGACATCCTGATACCTTTCTCTTGTGACCTGAAGACCCATGCTCACGGCATGAAAGAATGAGCCACCTCCCAGTGACCAGGCAGTTTTCTGGATGGACAAATCCAGATTCTCTTCTAACCTGTCAGGCCTACCCCAGGAGGTATAAGTCCCAGCTACAGAGCCACTTCTGGCTCTTCTTTAACTTGTACCTTTCCCTGCTGGGCTATATATGTGTTCTGAGTCTAGCTCTGTCATCTCCAAAGCCAGAGTGATGCTTCTGTGCTTCCCAAATGGAGCAAACACTGATAGATGGTACCTTTGGGGTCAAGGTAAGCCAGCTATGGGATGCGGTGGATTCTTGTGGAATGAGCCCCAGTGGTGACCTCATTTGTCACCTTCTCGGCCTCCTGGTCTTTCACAGTTGGAGTGTGGAGGGGATACATAGTCTATAGGAGGGGACTTGGGGGATCTACTTTAAGATGTCTAGATAAAGGAGAGATGTATCATCAGCTATGCAAACCACTTGAAATGATAGGAATCCTGTTGCTCAGTTTAGCACAATGCCTCATAGGTCCTGTGTGTGTGGCTTAAAGTCACTCTTAATAACAGAAGCCCAAGGGTCCTACTCAGCCTTCCTGCTACTCCTCCTAGCTCTGGCCCAGTACCATGCCTAGCACTTAGACACTAGAGAGCAAAGGCTATCCATATGGAGGGTCACCTCTGCTTTGCACTGTCCCCCAATGGTAGATCCCTGGGGAGACCTCAAGCTAGAAGAACTCCGGGTGTTTCTCCTTTGATTCTCTCCCTTCCCCCGCCGCCAGAGCACCTAGCCTTGACCGAGTGGTTGCTCAATAGTTATTAAACTGATAAGCGGAATTGGATCCATGAGAGTTCTGCATGTGTGCTGTGTGCATGTCGACATGGGAGAGTGACCTAACGCTGCTTCTCACTCCACAGAAATGAATAGAAACTTTCAGGCTGCTTCTTTTTTCACCTTCTTTGCTTTGTTTTCAAATAAGAAGAAAAGAGTAGGGGCTGGAGAGATGGCCCAGTGATTAAGAGCACTGGCTGCTCTTCCAGAGGACCTGGATTCAGATTCCCAACACCCACGTGGCAGCTTGCAATTGTCTATAACTACAATTCCAGGGAATCTGGCACCCTCAAACAGACATACATGCAGGCAAAGCACCAATACATGTAAAATAAGAGTAAATGAATCTTGTTTTTTAAAGAAGAAAAGAGGAAGTCCATCGGGAAGGACTATCAATCTGTCACCTGTCACCAATCTCCCCCTTCCTGAGCTCTACCGAAATGTGATTTGAAACTCCCAAATCCATGTCTTTTTTTACTAGTTCTCTTAAACCTTCCCTGGTCACTGGTCACCCAGAAGTCAAAACCCATATGCTCCCAGGGGCTTGGCAAGTCCTGTGGAAGAGTGCAGGGGTAGAGTATAGACCAATAGGGTGTGATGCAGAGGTGCCAGGGTGGGGCTGGGGGAGCTCATGCCTTAACCCTTAGCATAAGCCTAGTTCTTCAACTGAACTCTCCAATCTTCCTGTAAAGGAAAGTAACCTCTGACCCACAGGGTCAAGTCCAAATTCCTCCCCCTAGTACACTGGCTGTCTTGGAACAGATTTCTTCCCGGCAGGCATATTTTGCTCTAAGTCTTGCTGTGGTATGGCCCATTTCAGCTGCCCGAGATTAACCCCTGAACCCTAAGTGCATCATCACCTCTCCCTTTTATTGTTTTGCACATGGGGCTCCTGCCCCAATTCCCTAAACTTGCAATGTCACCTTTTCCTTCTGTGATGAGCCTTGTTTCTCCCTCCGAGAGGCCAGTGTGCCCTGAGGAAAAAAGAATTGTCACTTTATGGATTTTGATCTGTTTATGTATCTGTCTCCCTGAAGGAGGGAAAAAAAATGAGTCACTTTTCCACCAGCAGGGAGAACTTCCTGTTTGTCTGCGTGCTCCCAGGACCAGAGCAGGGCTGGCCCACTGCACTGGGGATTAAGAATGAATGGCTATGCAGCGTGCCTCTATGGCTGCCGCAGTGAGCAAAAGGCTATCTTTGGAATCCAGAGAGAGACTTCCAGGAGGGTCCTGCTGGCATGGCACAGGTGCATAATGAGCTGTGCTCGCTGCTGCCCCTGGTGGCAGATCTTTGTCAGAAGCTTGAAGGACTTCTGGGCTGCTTCCTCTCCGGGAGAGCTTTCCATGACTCCTAATATTATACTTGCAGAAATGGAACTTGAAGCCTAATTCTAACTTAGGCTTGGGGTACAGCGAAGACTGGTAGATGACAGTATGGAGAGGTGTGATTCCAAGAAGCTGAGGCAGGAGGATCGTGAGTTCCTCTGAGGCCACCCTGTCCCCAAACAGTCCAAAACAAGATCAATTCTAACGGTATCAAATAGGGAGACCAACGTGCCGGATGTCAGCCATTAAACCAAGCGTGGTGCATGTTACACTTTATTTAATGTAATTTAAAACTACCCAGTTTGATAGAAAATTTACGCCCATTTTGCGTAGGAGACAGCTGAGGCTATAAGACACGAATCTGATGAATTGCGCTGGAAATGGCAGAGATGGAGTTTAGAGCCAGATGCGAGTAACATCAGAGACAAAGTTCTCTCCTGTCACTCTGGAAGGACTGTTAGGATTCAGTGTCTCACCCTTAGCGATAGAATGCGAAGACCAGCCCTGTCTTCCCCTAGTGTGGCAGGCTTCATTCATGAATGACTGCAAGATTTGAGTCAATGACAGGAACATATTCGCTTCGCCAGAATAAGTACTTTTGGGCATCGAGGCAGCTCCTTGTTCTCAAGATACTCTTGTGGTTGTCACCTGTCAAAAGAGCGGGAGGGCCAGTAACCTTACTGGACTAACCTGTGTAGCAAGAAAAGCTGTGAGGATTGCAAGTGTGTGTGTGTGTGTGTGTGTGTGTGTGTGTGTGTAATAGTGGCTAACAGAGCATTCTTCAGGGAAGGGGCATGAAACCCTGTGATGGCTATTTTCAGTTGTGTACTTGGCCCCAAGTGGAAAAGAGTCTCAAGGAAGAACTATCTAGGTTGCATTAGCCTGTAGTCCTGCCTGTGAGGGTTAACTGGCCCATCCTGTATTGGGGTGGTATCATTGTATGGGCCGAGCCCTGAGCTGTGTAAGAGTGGAATAAATCGAGCTGGTGGGTGAGCATACACTCATTCATGTCTCTCTGCTCTTGACTGAACGCGGGGCGTGGCCAGCTGTCTCCAGTCCCGCCCACCTTGACTTCCCTGCTCTGACAAGCTGTGACCTGGAACTGTAAGCTGCAGCAAACCCCCCTTTAGCCCTAAGGTAATTTCAGTCAGGGTACTTACCACGCCAACAGAAATAAAACTTGAGCAGACTCCTAGACTATGAAGCATGTGTCGCGGTGACAGATGACCCCCACTGTCCCAGGGGCTTAGCAAACCAGGGTCTTTCTCTCAGAAAGTCAGTCCCCTGAGGAACCACAGCTCTCCACAGAGCCTTATTTCAAGCTGTGGCTTAGGAATCCAGGCTGCCAAGATTTTATGGTTGTGACATTTGAAGCCACTGGCTTTCTGGCTGCTGGAGCAGAGGGAAAGAAAAGGGACACAAACCCGCTTTCAGATTTGCCACATCTGCTCCCACAGGAAGCCTGGACAATGTTTGGTGTGCCTGACTCTTTATTACATAATACAGAGTCTCTGCCCACAAGAGCCTTAGGCTTGCCTGTGTTGCTCCAGCAGGCATTACCTGCATCTGCTTTGCTTTGTTCTCTGTGTGTGCTGAAATACTCCACAGAGGTCTCTTCTGCCTCTGACAGGCCCTGCTCTTCTAGAATTAAGACATGGCCCTTGAATTAGGAATCAGGACCACAAAGACCGTTAGCAGCAAAGCCCAGGCCTATACGGATGCTCCCAGGCACTTGGTCTGGGGCCTTCGGTAGCTCTAAGACAGCATCCCATTTCCCTCTCAGTGATATGTAGAGGAGCCATCCTAGCAAAGTCAAAAGTCACCAAGCATTTCTGTTTTGTTTTAATGTATTACCTATTTGCCTTTCATGCACACTTTGGAACATGCCATAACAGTTTAGTTTCGCACTGAGCAGTCTGTGCGGCACAAAGGTTAACATTCCATGTGTTCCCCATGTACTGCCAAACACCAAGGATGCTGAGCATCACAACATTAATGCTGATGGCCCAAGTTCACCCCAGCCGGCCCTCAGTGGGCAGCCCCTCCACAGACGACTGCTGTAACTTGTACACCCCACCCATGTGAGGTCATTATATTTCTCTCCTCCTGAAAGAGGCCCGGGGAGTCTGCATGGAACAACTGAGCAAACGGAGATTGAGAACAGTACAAAAAAGTATAGCTAGGAAGAGTAACAGCTGCACCTCACTGTGTGTGTTTGGGGGGGGGGTTGGCCTGGCTGATTCTAAACCCATGTTCTTTGCGAGTCTGTTAGGCGGTACAGAAGAGGCCAGGGCTTAACCCACAGTCCTCACGAGCTTTCTGCCCATTCCACTCCACCCAGCCATTCTAGGGTCTGACAGAAGTGCTTGAGATCATGGGTGCTTGACTTAGTTCCGTGCATCCCTGTAGGGAAACAAGGTGTGGCGGGTGCCACACTCAACGTTAGGCCCACCGCAATGGCAAGTGAGATATTTCTCTCCAGCCACGTTTGTTTATTTCTCCGTGGAATTTCTTCAAAGGCCCACTCCCAGCACCGCAGTCAGGGATGGTTGTATGTTCAAATTTGGCTCTGGAACCTCACCTGGCACGTGGACTTCACATGTGCAGCAAGCACTCAGAAGATAGAGACAGGTGGATCTCTGTGAGTTGGAGGCCAGCCTGGTCTACAGGGTGAGCTCCAGGACAGCTAGGGTTACACAGTGAAACCCTGTCTCTAAAACATATATATATATTTGAGGACAT
Organism: Microtus ochrogaster; assembly: GCF_000317375.1. Taxonomy (NCBI): domain Eukaryota; kingdom Metazoa; phylum Chordata; class Mammalia; order Rodentia; family Cricetidae; genus Microtus; species Microtus ochrogaster. The sequence goes on along the minus strand of NC_022017.1, from coordinate 43,985,559 downwards.
CCTGGCTACAGAATGAATTCTAGGCCGACGTAGGCTGCATAAAAAATGTGGTGTATGTGGTGTGTGTGTGTGTGTGTGTGTGTGTGTGTGTGTCCTGTACTTATTAGTATGAGTCTGTGCAGAGGCACATGCTGTGAAGACTTGAGGTGTAAATCAGGAGTCTGTCCTTCATCGCCCCCGTTATTTTTTGAGACAAGAAATTCTTAATGGAGTTCATCAACTTGGCTAAGCTGGCTAGCCAGTGCTCTGCCCCAACTCATTGATGGGGTTATAGACATGTTCTGTCTTTTTACTTGGGTTCTGGAGATTCAAACTCAGGTCCTTGTACTTGCGCAGTAGATCCTCTGCCGACCGAGGCATCTCCCCAGCCCGAAGTCCATCTCTTGTAATCATATGGTGTAAGTTTTGTAATTCACTCCCAGCTAGTGAGACTGGTTTAATTACCCAGCGCAACAGAGGCCTTGGGCAGCCATCAGAGTCTGTGGGGAGTCAGACAAGGATCCTCTGGTCTAGGCCTCTCTAGCTGGCAAGCTTAAGCAGTTTGGTTACATCCTCGAGTATGGGAAACCGCCTTATTCCTGAGATTCTGTGAGAGTCCTGTCAATTTGCCGCGCCCCCACCCCAACACCTTTGCTCTGAAGCAACTTTTGAGACCAGAGAATGCTTTTGCTTCTTCTTCTAGCCCAAGTAGTACAGATAGAAACAGTCTGCTCTGCCGTTTATGGCCTTGAGGGCCACAGACGCTGGTCACTGTTGTATATCTCCTATCTCTGTCGCTGTCCCAGCCTGCTCTCTTCCTCTCTCCTGGATCTATATATCATCCCATAGCCAGAATCCTGGTGGCCCATAGCTCTTCTGCTCTGTTAGTCATCCCTAAGACAGCTGGTGACCTGCCTGTAACCCTGGGCCTCTACAAAGACTAGCAGGAGTATTTAAGTCCCAGACAGCACAGTGAAGCCCTCAGGCTGCAATGGCCACCCTTGTGGCAGGGTGGGCGTTCAATGCATATTTGTGGAATTTCTCGGTGCTGATGGACCCATGCTGACCCTTATCTGAGATATAGGCTGTTGGAGACTTGGCACACTGGTGATTTGTCCTGGCAACAGATGAGACATCTCTGTACCACATGCTGTTGGTAACCCCCAAAGGCAAAACTCGAGATAATCATGAGAATAGCTGGTGGTCATTTCTAAGCCAAGGCTTTTCCCAAGAGAAGGCGGAGAGGAAGGAGGTAGTGGAGGAAAGGGGAGAAGGACAGGAGGCAGGCAAGAGCAGAGAATATCCTCCTCGTGTCAGATGCATGTCGGGGACTTTCTGAAAGTTGTGGAAACAAACCTGAGCCCACATCTGGAATGACTCTGCACGTGTAAACAGGTGCACACATCTGGGCACTGCTGAGGGATCTCGGCACAACTTTGACCCCAGCAGACACTGGGAGTGGCTTGTCTCAGGAGTTCCCATTTACAGACACTCCACTTTGCCCATCCGTCACGACTTTCAGCGAATGAATATGCTATATACATTTATGTGGCATTTGGTGGTTTGTTTTATAGCAATCCCTAAACATCCCTAATCCTAGGTTTTCAGTGGTTCTTTATTGCTAATTATCTACTTCGTTGTGGATATCTGTAATGAAAGTCTCAGGACATATTGGGCAAATTATCATTTTTAATAGAACAATTACTTAAGTAAACCTACTCCTGCACCTCCCCCAGGATGACTCCTTCTGCGAGAGGAGATGAGTTTTGTAGGTTGAGCTTGACAGCTTTCCTGATGGGCAGGATTTTGATTTGGGGCTTATTATATTTGGGGGAGTCTGGGGACCCTGCGGGTGTTTCTATTTCAGAAAGCAAATTCAGAAACTAAGGGCACACAAATATTTGATGGACCCCCCTCACCCCCAATGCATCTTTGAGGCGGGATGCCGCCAATCCCCCATTCTTTCTCTGTTTGGATGTGCTGTCGTAGATACACATATGGGCTGAGAGAAGTCCACACACAGGCAGGAGCTGGGAGACCGTAAGCTACCTGACTCAGCCATCCTCCTGCTGCTGACTTTGAGCTAGTCATTGACCCCTTTGTAGCCTCAGTTTCCCCACCTGCCTTCCAGGCTCTGAGTCATGTTGCTCACAGCAGGTTGGGTTGGCTCTGCCCCTTCCATGTCGGCAGGCTTCTGGCAGGTGTGACTGACCTATCAGAAGCCTGTTGGCTCCTGGGTTCTTGGGAGCAGCCTGTCGACTTAAGCCTTTTTGGAATTCTTGTAGGAGGACTTGCCTTTCCACCTAAATTGCCCCTATGGAGTGGAAGCTGTCCTGCCGTTTCTTTGGAAAGCCCACAGAGTGCTGAGCAAGCCGGCTGCCTTGCATAGCTTCTGCAGGTCCAAGCCAGTGCGTTCCAAAGTAATGTCTGCAACTGATTTACGGAGAAGCTGCTGCGGAGGGAAAAAGAAAGGGTGGCTGGGGGGTGGGGCAGGAAAGGGCTGGCAGGTTCAGTCCCAGGGCCTGGATGGAAAAGTGAATGGGTCATGGTAAGGGGAGGGTGCATGCGCGCTGGGGAGCTGGGGAGCTGGCCCCGGCGCCCTCCCTCCTCCTCTTCTGGAATGCAAAGTGTATTTACTGCCCTGTGGCTCCCAGTTCCTCTCAGGAAGTCATTTTTTCCAGGGCTAGAGGAGCCGAGCTGGCCATCTCTCCTGAGAACTTCTCCACTCCCCCAGTTAGAACTCTTGGGGATCAAGGGGGCGGTGGCTCAAAGGAGGCCTTTGGAAAAGCAAGGGCACTGAGCCAGAAGGTAGTATTGAGGATATATACGTGATGGCCCTGGCCTGACCTTGCCATCGTCCCTCTTCTGCTGTGGGACTGGGAAGGAAGTGAGGATAGAATGAAACCAGCTTAGTAACTGCAACCTTCTCCCTCCCCTGCCCACAACAAACAGTCCCCAAGGACTCTCTCCAGCAGAAGCAAAGCCGCTCAGCTGCGGGGGGGGGGGGGGGGGGGGGGGGGGGGGGGGGGGGGGGGGGGGCGAGGAGGGGGGGTTGGGGGGGAGAGGTTGGCAGTGTATTCAGCAGCCATTTTTTATCTGGTTCCCACTTGAGAATCAGGGATCTTCCTCGCTCCTTCAAAGGCTTTTACTGGAGCTTTCTCGATGTGACATTTAGGTTCCACCTCCCCCTTAAACAGAGTTCTCTCTAAAGTGTCCCTATCTCTTGTCCCTCTATCCTGCATCCCATAGCCATGCCCAGGACTGCTTGTTTTGGATGGGTCTTTGTTCTTGAGCTGTCCTAGGCGGCAGGTGGTGTTTAGGAGCAGCGCTAAAACCCTGGGTGCCAGAGGTACCTCTCCCCCAGTTATGATACCAAGAAAAGTCTCCAGATGTGTCCAAAGTCCCTTGAAAGTATGAAAATGTCCCTCTCAGACCCCTAGGCCAACTTTTTCTCCAAGTCCTTCCGCTCTCAGGAATGGTCCTTATTTTCCTCTTGACCCTAATATTTGTCCCCCTGGCAGCAGGTTCCACGAACCTGGGAAGTTTCTAGAAACCCTATACATACCTGGCCCCACCCTAATAATTAAACCTGACATGCTGGGGTGTGGGAACTCTCTGAAAAGTGTCCTGAATCAGAGCAGAGGCCGCCTGGTAGGCTCTCTGTCTCCCTGGGGTGTTGAGCCATGCCAGAGAAGGACAGCATGGTGGGCTTCGGGTCACCACCCTCTCGTCAGCACTTAGACTGCTTGGGGCCTTGAAGGGACTCAAGACTAACACGGAGCGAATGAAGGGATGTTCCAGAAACTCTACCCTCACTCCTGGGTGGGTTCTCTTTGGGGATCGTTCAGTTTTGTTACTCATCCTACAGACATTCGGTGTCTGCTGCTGTGCTGGGAGTGGTGGCAGATGCCAGGGTGCAAAGAATTGGAAAGCGTGACCCCTTCAAAAGCCCCTGGTGTCTAGGCGCCCAGTGCGGATAGCAGTTAGAATGCAGGACAAGCTGCCCCCCCCCAACAGGCACTAGACACCCCGCACCCACGCTCACATCTTCACACTTCATCCTCACAGCTCTTCACAGTGAGGTGTGGCTGCCGTTTCCCCCGCTCTGGAGTTACCTAATGCCCTCAGAGTCACCTGAGGCTCTGCAGCCAGCCTGGATGCAGAACCAGCACTCCATGACATGACTTGGGGACTTGGGTTCCCCAAGTGCAGGGTGGATGCTCACAGGAATCACCGCAGAAAGTCACCCCCTGCACACCCCAAGCTCGCGTCAATGCTCTGATACCAAGACTGTCTAAATGTGGAAGCAGACCCCAGAGCAAAGACTGCTCTAAAACAGTTCCCTGAGAAAGGAAGGAAGGAAGAAGAAAGCACAGGTGTGGACCAGGGAGCAGCTGGAGGAGAGAGAGATCCCAGACATGGCACACTGTAAGCAAACAGGTCACGATGCTGGAGGACTAGAGCTAAGTCCTGGGCACCACAGGACAGTTCTGGGACAGGTGTGGTACTTAATCATGGCGCTTCCGTGGGCCTTTATGCTTCAGTCTTCCCATCTGTGGAGATGGACACAGTCAGGCTTCAATACAAGGATGCATTCGCGAAACCTCTTAAACATGACCTCCACCATGGAGTATAGGGCAGCAGAGTTCGGTACCCAACAAGAAAGACGTGATGTACATAGGATGCGAAGAGTTGATGAGCTGCTTCATAGGCAGGGTCAGACAGGATCTACAAAGAGGCAAAGAACCAGGCTATAAGGCTGGAAGTTCTACCCGAAGGGGCCAGGGAGGAGTGGGCCGGGGACTCGGAAGAGTGGCCGTCCCATTTGAGAGTGGGTATAGGCCACTATTGACCCATGCCTACTGAGGCCAGACTCTGTGCTAGATACATCCAGACATGCAAGCTACACTCGAGCTGAGGGCTACCCTTGCCCCATTTGGAAGATTGGAAGCCTGAGGCTCAGGAGGACAGTCACTCTTCTGGTCTCACAGTGGGAGCACAGAGCAGGGATCTAAACCCAGATGTCTTGGACCTTTGACCCTCTCATCTCACCCCTTCCCGCCGGCAGAGCTCAGCCAGGAGGTGGGGGTGAGGCTGCTCCAGCAAATGGCACAGAGGGTCAAGCGGGCAGGCAGTGGGTCTGCCCTGGAGCAGCTGGTGAAGGAGCTGCGTATGCGGCCATTGTTAGATCATCAAGGCTGGGACAATGCCTGGCTCCGTGCAGGCAGCCTCCGATGTTTTCCAGTGAGTGAGCCACTGACCTATTAACTACAAATCAGGACATCACTCAGGCCCCAAACAGCAAATTCTGAGTAATAGAATTGAAAGTAATAGCCCTTTAAGCTTCTAGTAATGGAGAAAATGGTTTGTTCCTAAGAGTTCTGATAATGTTATATATTTGTTGATTCAGGGAACCCTTTTATTACATTCATTCAGAATTCTAGACTGCATGCAAAGAAAAGCAAAAAAAAAAAGAAGAAAAGAAAATCACAGTCAGGCTTATAGGTAGAAATAGCAAAATAGTGTTTTGTGTTCAAATTGATATGCGTGGTGACCTTGCACTTTAAGTGGAGCGCTTAAAGCTCCTGCTTAAGAGCAGCTAGACAGGGATCCATGGAAACTACATGGAATGCCCGCAAACAGGAGCAAGCTCACAGCGATGACAATGATGCCTAGGGTGTAGTGTTAATGGCAGGGCCTCTTGCTTCTCACATGAGCCACCCTGGCCCTTGGGACAGGTCATTTACCTTGTTCCAGTTTATTTACCCATCATAGCATGGGGCTCATAATTCCACCGTTACATACGCGTAAGACACTAAGGATCTTTCTACAAGGCTCCTCCTCTATGTGAGGGCTGCACAGCTATATCCAAAGACTTCTGGAAATGTCGGGGTGAGAGACAGCAGTGCCAACAGTGAGGGGGGCTTCTTATGCTTTTCTACCCACAGCCCCTTTCACCAAGAGTTCTTTATATAATGCCCAATATGTATGTATATAAAATAGATACGCAAATTGAAGTTGCTGGATAAATCATAAAGAAATGTCTCTTACTACAATTCTTTATAATATTTACATTTCATATAATACGTAAAAACAAACCACATGCGAATGAGACAGGTGTGCTGGTTTATTTTGACATAGCCTTAAGAACTCAGACCCTGTCTGTGAGTTTGATTTTGCAGAACATACAACATCTTCAACGTTTTTCAGCTATCATAAATACATAAGACTAAGTGACAGGCAGATGTTTAGGCCATTTCTGAAATCGCTGGGAATCCTGTCTTAATCCCAAGCCACAATTCAGTTAATATTTTTTTCATGAAACCCAAGTCATCCACTCAGATAGCAATTTTTAAAATCAAATACCCTAACCTAGCCCAATTCAAAGGTATTGTAATTTGATACTTCTATGCTGAGCAAGGCTGGCAGGGAAATATTAAAAGCTGTTTTCTGTAAATAAAACATTTTGTTTCTGTGAGAGCAGAAAATTCACATGGACTATAAAAGACACAGAAATTCGCCACGTACGGAAACTGTAATATACAATAATCACAAATAAAGCTGGGTGTTTCGAGCTGTGTTTGGTATGCCACACCTGTGATGCCAGGCATGCATGTTGTGTTGCTTAGAACCAAGGTTGCAGGGACACCCTGAGAGAAACAAGGGTGAGTGCAGCCACAAACACCTCATGTTTAGTACACGTCTGATTTGAATTCACCTTTGGTCATCACACATGTTCAGAAACCCTTTACTGTTGCTGATTTTTTTTTTTATGTATCAGTTATGTGACCCCCTTTGGGCCAGTGACCTATAGGTTAAGAAACTGAATTCTCAGAGGGTGGTGCCTCCGTTCGGGAGCAATCACAATAATCTGCAAACTCCTGTAATTCCTAATCCAGGACTCGGGACTACAGCTGAGGCGTCAGTCACAGAGAAGGGAATGGTGTACCAGTTACCAAGCCAGCGAGTGAATGCCCTCAAAAAGATCTGCACCTGGCTTCCCGGGGCTGCCTCTTGTAACAAATGCTTAGCAATGCAGACACATCTTCTCAAGGAGTCACAGTAACCAGGGAGCAAAGGGAAAACATTTCTTATAAAAAGCTAGATCTGAAAGGAACCAGGCTGTCTGTGTCTTCCTAGCTGAGATGGTAACGGATGCCACGAGTTCCATCCTCTCAAATGAGAGACAGGGCGCTTGGAGATGCTAAAATCATGCTGCATTTGTACCGAAAGAGCAGCCAAGTTTGCTGTTCCGGGAGGAGGGTGAGCCCGAAGTATCTACATAAAGGTCTCACAGGGAAAAGGACCCTCACCTGCATGTCTTCTCGGGGTGTTATTTAGTTGCATCCACCCCGAGGGCTTTCAGACAGAAGATGACCCAGAGGCCCTGTACCTTCTGGCAGGCATGGATGTTGTCCAGAGCTTGTGGAGAGAGGCAGATGTGAGTCTGGCTCCTGCCCCCAATCCCTCGCCAGCTGGGTGACCTTGGTCACTCTGTGTGACCACTTCATCATCCTTGAGCCAGGGGTGTGATTGTAGGATCATCCTCTAGTCTCTCGGAAGATTAAAGATATTCTGCTCCTAAAGAGGTCCTAGGCTAAACATTAGTAGCAACGGGGGTTTAGGAAAGGTGACCTTTGAGGGAATGTGATGGAGAGGAGTCGGTTATAAACAGGTGGGTTTCGTTATAAACCTCCTGAGCCCAGGCTTGTATTTCCTTGCTAACAGGCATTTTTAGTCATCTTGAGAGATTATGCAAGTCTAATACTACGCACGGTGCTTAGCAAGTGGTAAGACATCAGTAAACAGAGGCCGCTCATTGCCATGCAGCCAGGGGACTCGGCCGTCACTGTTTTCTGAATGGTGCAGACAGGAACTTGGGGGTTCTCTATTTCAACTGCTTGCAGCCCTAAAGCTCAAGCCTTGCATCATGGGAAGGGGAACACATGGGCCTGAGCCAGGTCCCTCTTGCAAGTCCAGACCTCTGATTCCTCCCCACCTGCTCCAGGACCATCTCTTCCCCACCCCCAGTTCCCCTCCTAAAGAGGGTCTGTGGGTGCATCCCACAGTTCTGACCTAGTTGGAACCTTTGCCACTGTCGGCTCTGGAGCCTAATCCTGGCCCTCTAGGCTGTTTCTAAGGCTGTGCTGAGGAATAAAACAAGCAAAAAAGGGGTTGTGAGAATCCAGCACCGGCTTGCCAAAATCAGGCAAGAGCCAGGTTGTCTTCATTTTTTTATTTATTTTATTTTTTTGGTTTTTTGCGACAGAGTTTCTCTGTAGCTTTGGAACCTGTCCTGGAACTAGTTCTTGTAGACCAGGCTGGCCTCGAACTCACAGAGATCTGCCTGCCTCTGTCTCCCGAGTGCTGGGATTAAAGGCATGCGCCACCACCACCCGGCTCTTGACTTCATTTTTTATACTGTTTTCGGAACTGCTGAATGAGGATAAGGGCAACAAATCATGAATCCTTGCTTTTTATCAAGGTGCTTGAGAAGTCTCATCCTCAGCCCCTTGGGCAAAATGATCACACCATAAATCACAGCTGGATCCCAGTGAAATCAGAAGGACTGAGACACAGCTGTTTAGGAATCTGAGGTCTCTGGATTTACTCCCATTCTGCCCATGTTTTCATCTGTAGCTTGTATGTCCCTCCGCGTTATCTCATGAAGTTGTCCGGCTTATCAGTCTCAGAACTTTTGCTGCTACTTGTGACCTGTTACAACAGACGAAGTCTCTTTACAATCCCCCAATATCCTCGTGGTAAAACCGTAGGAAAGGAACTGCCTCCTTGGCCTGTTTGGATGATTGAATGCTTGGCCTAGTGCCTGAGTTCTTAGAAGCATCTGTGGCCAGAGATGTCCTGAAGTTAGAAGTGGTGGTGGTGGTGGTGGTGGTGGGC
>NC_022017.1:43964494-43976518 GCF_000317375.1 Microtus ochrogaster | reverse complement strand
CATCAAGTCCCACGTGAGCAGACATGACAGATCCTGGTGGTAGTGGCTCTGTGGACACAGTGCAGGAAGGGCTTCTGTGGGCAAAGCCTGTGAAACAAATGGCTTAACAATATCCTACTGGTTCCTTTACTTGTTGCTGTGATAAAACATCCAGAGGCAGCATTGCCATGGATGAAGGGACAAAGGGCTTCTCTGGGGCAGAGGAGGGAGGCATAGCCGCAGAAGCAGCTGGCAGCTGTGGCGGCAGGAGTGTGAGGCAGATGGTCGCACTGTGTGCACAGTCAGGAAGCAGTGAGACCTCGGCTCACTGTCTCCTGTTGACTCAGCCTGGAGCCCCATCCACAGGGAAGTGCTCCCCGTGTCTAATACTGGTCTTCTCCCTTCCATTGACACAATCTAGATACTCCTTCACAAATGTGTCCAGAGGTCTGTCTCCTAGGGGTAGCAAAATCGAGGTTAGCTGACCAGAGTGCAGCAGAGTGAAGTGGGGTTCACTTCCCTCCCATGGGGTTGCAGACCCAGTGCAGACTTTTGCTCAGTTCCGACCATTGTGGATAAAGTGGAACACCCACAGAAGTGTGTCAAAGGAGAGTGGCCAGGATGGCAGACAGCTTGGAACAAGTTAGCATACGTTTTACTTTTTAAAGCTGGGAGGATTCGGCGCTGGAGTTTGGGGGGTCAGCAAATGGCCCAGCTCCACTTCCTGAGAAGCTTCAGAACCACATAGAGAGTTGAGCCAGACAGCTGGAGATCAAAATACACAGTGTGTTGCTGATCAAGGCGGACTTGAGAACATGACCCGCGTCCACTCGCCAAGTGGCTACTCTGATACACCCTGCCTTCATGACCTCCATGCAAGAGCCCCACAAGGGAGCTTTGAATCTTCAAGGCAGAGTCGTACGCAAACCATTGCTGTTCTCTGATGCTGGCGGGTAGACCAAGAAGAGAGATCGCCGCTGCCACACCCCACCAAGTCAGTAGAGAGGGCATTTTAGCAGCTCCCTCTTTCTGGGTCACATGCCCTAGAAGGAAAGTGGGGTACATGGCAACAGGACAGGTCCTGAGCGAGAAGGATGCTTCGGCGCAAAAAGGAGGTGAAAGAGTAATAATCCCCCTCTAACATTTAGGGAGGCTGCCAGGAATTTAGCAACCATGTATTTTGTGTATATGAAGCTTATTGTTAATTCATTCAATGACTCCTCAAATATTTATCCATCACCTGTTCTGTGCCAGGTGCTATTCTTGGGCTTTAAAGAGGAAGAAAATGGAGATTTTTTTTTTCTCTTAGAAGTACATATATTTGCCGGGTGGTGGCGGTACATGCCTTGAATCCCAGCACTCAGGAGGCAGGGGCAGGTGGATCTCTGATTTCAAGGCCAGCCTGGTCTACAGAATGAGTTCCAGGATAGCCAGGGCTACACAGAGAAATCCTGTCTCAAAAAAAAAAAAAACTTACATTTTTAACTTGGGCAGAGACAGAGAAAAACCAATAATCCTAGTAAGTGGTAAATAATATACTATGCTAGACAGTGGTGGCAGTTGTTAAGGGGGGCAGTGGGAATAGTAGCCTGAGGGGATGGGATGGCACTGGGATGGCACTGGGCTGGCACCCAGGTCGCTAGGTCCCAGCCCAGAGCTCTCTTCTTCCATGTCTCTGCTCTGGACGTGAACTCCCTTTGAAGAAGGTGTCTGAGCCTCTCTGGAAGCTTCAGAAGTAGATCATGGCACACTTTGCACTATGCTTGAATGGCAGGTCAGATTTCTACACTAACAATAGGAGAACTTCCATCCTCGGGAGGGATATGATGCAGGAAATCATTGCTGATGTGCTAAATGGTGCCCCAGCGAATGCGGGGCGAGGGAAGGGAGACCATTGGCTTATGGTATGCCACAGTGGCACTCGTCAATCCCGGCGTGTATTGACGGCTTCCTGTGCACCTGACACGGTGGCAAGATGTCAGCGTTCAACAGTCGCTTGCTCTTGACCTCCTCCTTAAGAAGCAAGCACTGTTATTCCCCTCGTTTTAGAGAGGAGGGGGACCAAGAGGAGAACGCTGATGGAACTGGTCCTAGAGCACACCACGAATAAGTAGCTGAGTCAGCTGGGCAACTGGTCCCATCACAGAGTGGCCAGACCTAAGAAAGACTGAACCAATGGCAAGACTTGGATAGCTCAGAATGTGTGTCCATTTCCTGTGGGGTCTACACTGAGGATCAGCTACTTTTGTTCTCTTGCATTCTTTCCTGGGAAACCCTCCTCTTACTGCTGCCCATCCCATTCAAAACCTTGTGAAATTTTGACTGAGAAGAGGATTTTAGGGTCCTCTGGGAAGAGGTCTAGGTATATATGTCCCTCCCCTCTCTGATGTATAGCGTAACTCCACTTAGAGGAACCAGACTACAGAAGAAAGCCTTCCTCAATGACTAACAACAAACTCAGCATTTGATCACCTGCTGATGATGATGGTAGCGTTTCTGTCAGGCTTATTCCACCAGGCTGTCACATCCAGGTCTTACGCCACCAAGTCCCCTAGATTCTGGCTGGCAGGCTTCTCACTACCATCTAGAAATGAAAGGCTGAGATGAATTCAGGAAGGCTAACTGATTTGCTTAGCCGCAACATCATACTGACGAGCTGGATCAAGAGAGAAAACATGGATCCCAGACAGGCCGTAGCCACCAGTCTCTGCTGACTGAGCAGCTATACTCTGAATGCAACCCAAAAGGCCCTAGAGGCGTAGATCACAAAAGCCCTTCAGTTCTCCAGTCTTCCTGAAAAGAATCATGAAGAGCCATTGTGAGGTGTGAGGTCCTTCCGATATCTAGACTACAGAGATATCAAAGAAGCCAGTCTTTAGGATTGGCTCTCTACAAAAAAGATTGTTTTCATTTTCTGGGAGCTGGCTGGCTGCATCTGTTGTACTAAGTCAGATTGTCAAGGGATTGACAAGCTTTGGCCAGGTTTAGGAGTTTGTGTTGATATTATGGCTGTGAAAAAGCACATATTGGTCCCCACCGTCTATATGACTGTAACTGGGTTTTTTTTTTTCTTCCTCTTTCTCTTCCATTTCATGCAACTTTTGCTCACTGCCTCATTGGCATAATTGACACATTGGCTCAGGCCGCCAAGATTGCCAACTTGGAGCCTTGGATTAGTTAGATCAGTTATGACAGACGTGATTATTTACAAGAAAATAGAAGCCACTATAATTAGACCTTCTAAAGAGTACATTTGGGTAGAGAAGGAGAAAGCACACATTTAATCTGGCACGAGGCTTTTGATTTCAGCCCGAAGCAGGTTCTTCTCTTCTCTGTTCAAGGAGGTGTTGGGGTGTCTGCCACTCTCTTCGAGACCGCCATGTATCAGTTTTGTGCCACAGTTCCTAAAAGAAAAGCCAGGTGGCAAAGCCAGTGTCTAAGGCAGCAGGGCAAGTGGCTTTGGTTCTCGGATTGGCCACTTGTCCTCAGCAACAGTCTATCTCTTCACTCATAAAAGAGCCCCTGCCTCATCGTAGGCCTGAGAAGTCAAGTGTAAGAAAGTAAGGAAAGCATCGGATAATGTGGTGGGCTTAGGCACTGGCTGTTAGGCCTCCTGGCTCTTAGAGCAAAAAGATCGGTCGCTTGCTTCGTCCTTCATCATAAAATACAGGCACGCCTATCTCAAGTCATGGGTGAGGGCTGGAGAAAACGCAGAATGCAAAAGAGGCTTCACAGCGCTGTCTCGGGCCTCATTGCTCCTACTACTGTATTTACAAATGTCCATGTTAGTTGCAGGCATTATATGCACCCTGGGCTAGGCATCCTAGAAGACGGCCAGATTCTCTGTTGGGTACCGTAGCACCATGCCTATGGTCCATGATACTTTGCAATACCCGAAGCACATTTAATTTGATTTCTTTTAGAATCATGAAGAAAAAAAATCAAGTATAAAAATTAATAAATAAGAATAGGCATCATAATGAAGTCGACCTGGATTGTATCTATTTATATACCAATGCAGTCATAAGACCCAATTTATGTTTCTTACTTATTTTATCAATGAAAAATTGTTTTTAATATTATTTATATGTGGAGGAGGGAACAATGAAAGGCAAAACCAACCAGTGCTCACCAAAGTCACCGCAAAGCCTTGGTTGTGAGTGCTTTATAAATACTGATTCAATCCTTCTTAGAATGGTCTTCTAATTCCACATGAGAAAAACCAAAGTTGAGAAGCGAAGAAACATACCCAAAACTATTTGGCTACTTAGATATGATATTGCATTGGCTAATAACTGTGACAATCCAAAAATCAAGACTAGTCAACACATTAGAACTCTGTGTCTTGTTTACACCACCATTCTGGTATATGTTTAACATTCAGCCTCCTGCAGTCCTTCAGGGACCGGGCACCATCTTCCTCCTAGCTCTGTCTCCTTCTGGTTCTGGGAACTCACACCATTTGGTTGATGGACAGAAAACTTTGAGAACTACAGGTGGGAGATTTCCTTTCAGTCAAGCCTGGAATTGACCCACGTCACTCTATTTGGGTTCCACTGGCCAGAAAACAGTCACAAAGCCACCTCTAACTGCAAAGAAGGCTGGGAAATGTAGTCAGGAAGGTTCAGATACTGAGAAGTACAAGTAAGCACCTGCCGGACATTCCCAGAAAGGCCTCACAGACAGCATCCACGTTCTTTCCATTTGGCTTAGCTGGTGTTCTCACTCTTAGCTCTCACCTGCCCACAGTCTTGCACACTCACTCACTGTTCTCAGCACCCCACTTCCCTACGTGGCACAGTTGCCATGAGAGACAGTAGGAAGACAGTGGCATTTGGGAAGTTTCTCTGATAGCTCAAGCAGCCAGCATCATGTCTTCTGTGACCCCTGGCACCAGGACCACAGCTGCACCGCTGGACGGATGCAGAAGATGGTGGTGGCAGGATGGGAAGGGTTTCAGACAGCCAAGAGAAATCAAGCTAGACCTTGGCTGGACATTCAGTATCAAGAGGCATCAGCGGGAAGCAGGAGATGCTGATGGTCCTCCATAACAAAAGCGCTGCAGCCCTGGTATTCCAGCCGTTGGCCAGATAGGAACTATGTGGCTCTCCCTTTTCCCTGCAGTGACGGCTTCAACTGAGCACCTGCCATCCTGAAAGATAAAGCTGCCACATCCAGCTGGAGGCGAGATACCAACCGGAGGCTATGAACTCCTCCTTGTAAGGGCCGGGCAGGCACAGCAAACTTGGCAACAGCCTTGTATTAATAACCCTTAACTCCTCTAGATCCTAACAAAGCTGTTTGTTCAGAGACCTTCAAATAACTAAGTCTGCGTCCACAGTAGCCTGGCCTCTATCGGGCCTTGCACACGATCTCATTGCCATTGACCTGGTGATGGATGCCGGACAAGCCCCCTTTCTCTCTGCCTGATTCCTTCTCTGTCAGGGATGTGATGTGGCGAGTTGTTGGTAGCTACAACAAGCTTTCAGTGTGCACATAAGGAGAAGACGCGTGGCAAGTGAGCTCCCCTTAAAGACAGAAGGGGTACACAGCCAAAGTACCATTGCATGATAGAAGATCTCTTCTGTTGGTCTGGTTGGCTCCAGGTCCTGGAGGAGGGATGAAGTATAGGGATAGGCAAGACACTGAAGACATGGTCCCTACATGCAAGGACCTTAAGGGTCCCCTGGACAGACAAGGTACCAGTGCCTGACAAGATACAGTATCTGCATATAAATAACAAAAGACCACACATCTGGAGGATGAGACCCAGACTAGTAAGTCACTGGAAAGTTGGTCTGAAAGAGCTGGAATGAGAGACCTGCCCCTTACTCCCCTTTCCTCTCCTATAAGCTAATATCCATGTTTTAAGGGAAGAGGAAGGAGGGCATGACATGCTGTTAGATGGTTGGCACCGAGTTGTCCAATCATCGTCTTCCACAATGCTAGTTTCTCCCCCATGGTAAGGAAGGGTTAGCCAAATGGCCACAGAAAGCTTTCTAGAGGAAGGACTTGAACTAGGCTTGAGGATGTAGCTCTATGGGTAGGCTGCTTGCCAGGTGTGCACAGAGCCCAGGTTTGACTCCAGCCCTGCATACACCAGGTGTGGGAGCACCTGTAATCCCACCCCTCAGAGGTGGAGACAAAGGGGTTCAAGGTGATGACTACATAGGGAGTCCAACCAGTCCAGACTAAAGACTGTGAAAAAAATAAAATAAAAAGACTCAAATTTGAGTTGAAATAAGAAGAAATGTGACCAGAGACCCTCAAAAGAGCATGGGCACCTGAGCATACAGGCTAGGGCACGCCTGTGTCCCCAGAGCGGACAGCAGAGTGAGCACTGCACTAGACTGGGACGTGTTTGCTTTCGGCATGGCTTCCAGATGTCATTGATGTGTACACCTCCCAACCTCCCCGAAGGCCAGCTACCTCTTCTTCTCTGGCGTCCTTAATACAGGCTAATCCAAGCTGGGTTCGCCCGCAGAAAGCATGGACTTCTCCAGAGTCCCACACGCCTGCCTTGACTGGCCTGCCCCTCCCTCCTGTCCGGGGCATCTATAAATCCAGTTTCCACAGCCCTCAGGGGTTGGCACGGTCGCCACAGACCTCGGTCCCATCACGATGGAAACAATCGAAAACCACTTGGCAAAAGGGAAGGGGGTGACCTAATGTTTTAGAGCAGGATACTTTTTTTTCCCCCTCTCACCACTTTTATTCAAACCCTGAAGACAAAGCAACTACCCCCCTGAGCCCTACCAGACCGATGCCCGAGGATCCCCTAGCCTGCTGCCTTGGAGACCTCTGCAGAGCGATCCGCTGGGACTGTTCCGGAGTGACAGAGCTGGCTTTCCTTCCTGGTTTGCCAGGCTTCTTAGGGCCTCTCGGAAGCAATAATGTGGCGCAGAGGCCTGAGGAAAGGCCCATATATAGAGCCAAGGGAATGTAGGCCTCTGGCAGGTGGCCTGGAATAAATGGCCGTGTTCTGAGGGTGAACACAGCCAATTATAAATAGCACCCGCCTCCCTCCCCTTCCGACTCGCTGTGTCTGTCACCGGAGGGTTGATGGTTAAATTTAAGGGGACTGAGCAGGACAAGGGCACAGGAGAAGGAGAAAGGAGATGTTTGCCAGGTGGTGTGGGCCTCCTGTGCCTTGCCCTGAGTACAGGCAAGTGTGGTTCAGGGAGTGGCTTGTGTCCTCTGCCTCAGCAGTGAGGCTCAGCTTGGTAGCCGAGCTGTGGGACTGGGTTTGTGGGCACACTCCTCCAGTCTTGTCTCCACAGTGTTCACTGCCTGCAGCCTTGAGAGCAGTGTTTAAAATCAAACATTCTAAAAAAAAAAACAAAAAAACGAGGGAGGGCCAGACTTCGTGGCCTTTGATCCCAGCACTCTGGAGGCGGAGGCAGGTAAATCTCTGGGAATGTGAGGCCCAGCTGATCCCCACAGCTGGTACCTGCTCAACCAGGACTACATAGTATAAACCTGTTAAACGAACACCACAAAATCAGGGAGGGGCAGGCAGATTGTTGTATCTCCTGTAGACACAGCTTGAAGATTGCAGGAAATCTTCATACTTTGCATACGGAAAGTGGGCACTGGGGACAGTGAGGTGTGAACGGGTGGCCAATGTAGCTAGACTCAGGGTCGCACCATCTGTGGCCATGGCAATGTACCTCAAGGATCTGGGCTACAAGAGGGTGTGACTCAGAGGCCACAGCAGAAAGGGGTCCCCCAGACCTTCGCTCTATTGTCCAAAAAATAGCAACTTTACTCTTAACTATATCATTCTTTAAAAGGGAGTCACCAAGCCAATATTGTATTTAGTGCTCCCGTGCTAAGCCAATGAAAGCCCAGGGAAGGAGGAGCCCATAGCAGGTCAAGACCTCTGACTAGTCTGCTACCATGCCTGTATTTTTTGTTTGGTACAGGGCAATCCTGGAAGGCAGGGAACAGGAAGGATGCTAGGAATGTCTTATTCAATCCCATCCTTCAGTAAGTGACGTCAGAAGCGCAATAGGACTTGTTCAGATTCTAGACACTGCCAGACCTCGGGCTCGAAGTCATAGCAAGCGTTCAATCAGAGCTGACAGATGTTGTAAGACTCCAAATGGCATGATTTGTCCCATGGAGCTGTGTGGCAGAGGAAGAGGTGTGAGGTGAGCTGAGGAGCGGGACGGTGATGAGAAGCTACAAGGGGCAGGGAGAGCTTCGAAGCAGAGGAAACCGGTGCTCATTTCTCTCTTGCTCCTGGAAGCAGAGACCTAGGAAAGACAGCAGCTCTTCTGGGGCAGTCTGTCCCTCTCTCGCTCCTCAACAGCTCCTCACTGGAGGGATGTGTGCTACAAGTCAGTGGCCTCACCGCCCTGCCAGGTAAGGCCAGGTCCCAGGCTTCTGGAGAGATCTTCCAGCGACCTAGAGGCTGCTCCGCTTGGGAGTTTCCGTTGTGCCTGGGCAGAGCCCTCCTCCTTAGGAGGGCGGCTGGAAGGCTCCTGCTGCGGGACCTGAATGCATAATGCTCCTCATCCATTTTGAGCTGTGAGGACCTCCAGACAGCCTGCCCTAGACAGGAAAGGACGCAGGCAGGGACAGGTGGTTTGCTTTCTGCAACTGCCTGCTCCCCCACCCCATCCCCACCCCGATCCCCGTGTATTCCTTAGGGAGAACATTAACAACTTCCTAAAACATACTGTCCATGAATACAGGGTGTGCTCAACCGTGATCCCAGGTTTTGTTTCCTGGTCTGTGGGTGTAGTATGTATTCCACGAAACTGACGGAAGCTGGGGATGCATAAAGATCCCCAGGAACACAGATCTTGATCCTCGTCTCTCTGACACACTTATATAGGAAGGGCACATTCTTTACAGTGTGCTAGCCAGATTCCTGGCCTTAGACTTTCCCGTCAGACAGTGAAAGCTAACCTCTGTCTACTCAGGCTCACCTCATCTAACCAGGCAGTGTCTTTTCCAGTGTCATGAACCCCACAGAAACTAAGTACATCCAGGGCCATCAAGGAGAGTACGCACATTGCTTTACCAACCCCGAGGTTGATCCAAGACACCCCCCGAAACCCCACTTTCTGATGTGTATCCGGAGAGGTGATTCTGGCTTGAGATATCTTTATTGGCATCTGCCAGTCCCCACATCTCCATCCCAGCTCCACAGGCTATGGAGCAATTATAAAAACACCAACTCCCTTCTGCCACTGTCCCCACCCTTGCCTTTCTCAGTGAGATAAGTAGCAGGGTCCTGCCAGCTCTGAGACAAAGGGTCCCCTGGTCCCTTTGATTTTGGAAATGGAACCTGTCAGGGTGCTGACGGACTCTGTATGTTAGGCTCTGACAGATGTCAACAGCTGTGGGAGGTAGAGCGACTCTCTGTCCTCTTGGCCACCTCTTCACAGGGCTTTTACATCATAATACTATGTTTAGTCTTCACTTAAGTATCACACACACACAATACCAATATCCCCTGCCGCCTTAGGGACCTTGTCTCTTTTGTTCAGTACCATGTCTCAGCTGCCTGGAATACTGTCCGGTTTAATAAAACACTGTGTCAGATGAACACATGAATCAATTCGTAGATACGATCCCTCGGGACTCTTCCATCTATAATTCAGTTTAACTTTGTTTACCTAAGGGTTTTTTTTTTTTTTTTGGTTTCTCTTTCTCTTTCTTTCCTGCCTCTCATCGCCTGTCCTAGGCACACTCTCACACTGAGATGCCAACCTTGACCATCCTTAAGGACACCCCCTTTCTCTAGTCACCAGGTTTCACTTCCTCTCTCTAACGCTAATATGCAGAAGAGCTGGGTTCTTTACCAGTTTTCTTCATCTGTCTTCTAACACTATGACTGCTTACCTGAGAACGGGCAGTTCATGAAGAATAGAGGTTCTGGAGGCTGGGACGTTCAAGAGCACAGGAAATATCCGGTGAGGGGCTTCTTGGGGGTCCTAATTTGGCAGAGGATATCACACAGTGATATTGGGGTCTTGTGCCTGTCTAGTTCAATAGTTGTCAACCTGTGGGTCGTGACCCCTTTGGGTGTCACGTATCAGATATCCTATATATCAGATATTTATTTTACAAGTCATAAAAGTAGCAAAATTACAGTTATGAAGTAGCAACGAAATAATTTCATGCTTGGGGGTCGTGACAACATGAGGAACTGTGTTAAAGGGTAGCAGCAGTAGGAAAGTTGAGAACCACTGATCTAGCTCTTCTTTTAGGTCACTAACACTGCCATGGGGCCCCATCATTTGGCTTCATCTAATGCTAAATACCTCCCAAGACACCACTTCCAAATACTATTAACACAGGCATTCGCGTCTTAACTTCTGAAGGACACCATTGCACTAATTCGCAAGTGTCCTGACTTACTTCCTGGCTCTGAACTCCGTGAGTTTAGGGGCCTAGGCTGCCCGTTCCGTGTGGACTCCCACGGCACATTGCACACAGTGGTCTTTCACCTAACCTTCATCGCAACCCAGAGAGTTTCAATTCCACCAGACGTACCTTTGTCCATCAAACCCAGGAGGGACTGTGGAAACCCTCTCGCCCAAGGCTCCTGTTCTTCCAGCACTCTGAGGAGGTGATTGGCACCAGGGCTGTTCCTTCTGGAGGCTTGATGGGAGTAGCCTATTGCCTTGTCATTTCCAGCTTTTAGAATCTACTCATTTTCCTTGACTATAACTTCTTCCTGTTTTAAATCCCAGAAGGAGCCACTGGGACTTACTCCGGGTTGATGTTCTGACCAACACTCTTACCTCTTTCTCATGTGAGTTTGGACCTTTGTTATTGTGTGATATTTTAATCTTTTGACTTTTTATGGGGCCCGTCACCCAGCTCCCAAACAAATCACACATGGAGGCTTATTCTTAGTTATGAATGACCGGCCTTAGCTTGGTTGATTTCTTGTCAGCTTTCCTTAGCCAACTACTTTTTGCCTCTGGGCTTTTATCTTTCTCTATTTCTGTATACATTTCTTTACTTCTTACCCCATGACTGGCTGAATGTCTGGCCCCTGATGTCGTCCTTATCATTCTCTTGCTGCTTATTGCTGCCTCTTTTCTCCTTTTATATCCTCTGCCTGCTAGCCCCGCCTGTCCTTGCTTCTGCCTCACTATTGGCTGTTCATGTCTTTATTAGGACCATCAGGTGTTTTAGACAGAAAAAAAAAACCCACAGTTTCAAAGCTAATCAAATGAAGCATAAACAAAAGTCACACACCTGAAAATAATATTCCCCAACACCTTGTGATTGCACATGGAGCCTGCCAGACTAGGCAGCATCAGCCCCACCCCCCATCTCAAGATCTCTTGCCTACCACATCAGCACAGCCCTTCCTGCTCCATGAGAGAGCATGTCCACTGACTCCAGGGAACAGGACTATAAAATGTGGAGGATGGCGGGCATACATCCCTTCCATACCATTTACCATTGGGTACATCTTCAGGCAAATATGCACGCAGGTCATCTGTAACCCAACACCTGCTGCACCTTGCTGCCATGGTATTTGCTGTGCAACTCAACAGCCAGTTTAGCATCTAGCCTAGAAAAGCCCCAATTGCCTTCTGAACAGGGCTGGCCATCTTTGGTCCATCCATCAGCACATCTCAGGCATTTAATGACTTGGCGGGTCATCGTGTTGCTTGTCTTGCTGAGACAGAAGCATGCTCCCTCTCCTTTACTACTCGGGTCTTAGGGAGGAGAGACCCCAACCACTTCCATGTTTCCGGCGGCTGGCATAATAAGATATGATTAAATATTTAAAAACTGGAATATAAAAATTGTGGCTCTATAAAATATTTAAGTAAATAAGTCAAATGTTTTCATTCTATTCATTAATTTCTGATTTGACAATTTTATCCAAGTGTACAATTCTGATTACTCACTCCTCACCCCCACATACCTCACTTATCCTCCCTACCAGTCCTCCCTCCTCCCTACCAATCCTCCCTCCTCCCTACCAATCCTCCCTCCTCCCAACCAGTCCTCTCTCTACCCTACCAATCATCCCTCCTCCCTACCAGTCCTCCCTCCTCCCTACCA
>NC_022017.1:43955134-43964364 GCF_000317375.1 Microtus ochrogaster | reverse complement strand
TCCCTCCTCCCTACCAGTCCTCCCTCCTCCCTACCAGTCCTCCCTCCTCCCTACCAGTCCTCTCTCTACCCTACCAATCATCCCTCCTCCCTACTAGTCCTCCCTCCTTACCAGTCTCTTTCCCAGATTCATGACTTTGTGTGTGGAGGTGGGGGAGACCCATTTAGTTTAACCTGGACTATCCTGCGATAGAGCTATCAGATTTTGTTTTTTCGAGACAGTCTTTCAAGTATTCCAGGCTAGCCTCACACTTTGTATATGCTGCACAGATTGCCTTCGCGAGGTGACCTTGAGCGTGAGGGTGACCTTGAACTCCTGATCCCCTGCTTCTACTTCCTGAGCCCTGAGATTCCAGGCGGGCACTGCCCCGCTCAGTTTATATAGTGCCAGGGATCTAACTAGACAGGCATTATACCAACTGAGTTGCAGCCCCCAAGCCCAGTGAATTAATAGTTTTCTGCTTAAATGCTAGGCAATAGCGTGATGCATAGGTGCTAGCCTATCACTGGTTGATGTTTCAAATTTGTTATTCAGGGTACTGCATAGGCGGTATAGTCCCATCTTCAGACTGCCACATATAGCTGTATACAGACACTATGTCAAGAGTTTAAATTTAGACCCTTTCATGGATAGGAAGGTTGGTGGAAGAATCTGTCATGTTCACCACCACCACCCCGCCCCGAGGCCTCTGGCTCCTGTGAGAGACCCTGCTTGGAACAAAGGCTGAAGGAGAAATCTACAGAAGAAACCTAGGCATAATGGCACCTGCCAGTAATCCTGGCACCTGGGAGGTGGACGCAGGAGAATCCGGAAATTCAAAGTCATTCTTGGTTATATAGTGAGTGAACTGGAGGCTTCCCTGAAATACAATAAGACGGGGGGGGGGGTGATACAAGGGAGGGAGGGAGAGCTCTTTCAGTATGTGCAGTGTCGATCAGACTTGGCCGAGTGACTTCCCACACTTGAGTTATGCATCCACCTGTCTACTAGGGGCTCAGAGGCCTTGTCCTCTGCGTTTCCCTCTCGCCGGCAGCTTGTCTGAGTTGACACTGCCGTACAGAACGCTCCAGACGTCTGCCTCTCACCCTCCTGGTGACGTGATTCAAGGCAAGATCAAGGTGCTAGCATGGTCAGTTCCTGAAGAGGGCCCCTTCTTGGCTTGCAGATGGTGGGGACAGAGTCCACGCTCCCTTTCCTCTTCTCGGGGCTCTCGTCCCATCAAGATGGCGCCACCCTCGTGACCTCGTATAAACCTAGTGATGTCCCAAAGCACCCCCCTTCTTCCACATGGGGAGCGGGACTTCACTGTTTGAACAAGCATCAACCCAAAACAGATCTGTGACAATTCTGCCATCTGGTTTCTGGTAGGCACCATTCTTCTGTAGCCAGAGCAACCGTTTTCCTTCCAGCCTAAGCTCCTGATTATATCAATGTCTCTCTGGTGACAGCCACCCTGGCAGGTTCCTCCCACCCTCCCTATCCTTCCTAGGGCCCAAAAGCAATGGCTCCCTCTGAGATCCACAGAAGGCAAACTATCTTTCCCGCCTAGCAGGTTGGAGCTTGGGACCCAGGCTTTCCAACTGCCCCCTAATATCACCACTATTCCACACCAGACAGGAGGGGTTTGGTTTCTTACTCTACCGTGAACGCCAATTTAAAAATGTCCTGGTGGTTGTGGGAAAGAAAATAGAAACCAAAAAAAGGAAAGGGGGGGGGGGAAGAAAACCTAAATAGTTGCAGACAGTCTCTATGTTGATGTGTCATGTGAAACTCCACTTTATAATAAAAATACATTTTAAAAGTCACAACAAAGCCGGGTAAACCAAGTACCAGGTCCTAAGCTAAGAGCCCTGTATCTCTTCCCCAGTTCTTTCGGGCTGCTCTTGGTCCAGTCCTGGCTTCTTTTAAAATCTCTTGCTCACTGCACTCCCTTTTGCCTTCCAGCATCTGAAGCCAGGACTGGTCCATTTGTGCAAATCATTGGCTTATGATCAGGGGTTTATAGCACTTCTCCTATACGTAGGGCATCCTGTATCCCTGTATTACCTTGGTAACACACAATGGGATACAGTCAAGGGCATCAGCCCAGGGGTCCATCCCAGAGCCAAATTCACACAGGACCTCAGTGAAGCCTCAGCCTCACACCTCTAATTTCCAAAGAAAGAGGCACGAGGCCAGGCTTGCAGAGCAGCTCCAAGCAGGTGCCTGGCGTAAGGGAGACAGAGATTAAGAGAGCTCAGGGAGATGGCTTTAGCAGTGGACAACCCCAGTCTAAAAGGTCCGCCTGCCACTGAGCTCCGTCCGGCCAGTCCTGCTCACTCCATGCTGAAGTATGAGTTCTGACATGCTAGTTCTTCCTTTTTTTAGACTTTCAAGGAAAAGTGAAATTCTTCCTTTCTCAGAAACATATCCAAAATATTTCAAACATGATACGGGTTGAAGGAAATACATCTAAAGCCAAACCCAGCCTCAAACAAACAATTCACAGGGCCTAAGACTCCATAGAACGTATAGGGCTTTCCTCTTCTGAGAGGCAAGTGTGCTGCCATGTTGAAGACCCAGACTGTGCCTCTCCCCTGCCACTGAGGCATGAATTAATGCTAAGCTCTTAGGAGTCCTTGGAAGATGGTAGTTGCTTGACTAAGAATAATAAATGACTATACCCACACATCTAAATGTCACATTTCGGTGTCCCCCTCACTGCACCCTCCCAGGGCTGGTCCGAGGTCTTGGATACAGAGTATAGTACCCGGCAATGTGTACTTGCTATGTAACCCAGAGGTGCAAGGCTTAACGACATTTTAGAATTGGCTACTGTACATTTATACTAAGTGAGTATAAAAGGCCCAGGATTTGGGGCGAATAGGTATAATATTTGGTGATCACTAATATCGCAGACCCTCCAAGGGAGCCTCCCTGGGTCTGTAATTTATCTTCCTCTTAATGCAGGTAAGAGAAACGGAGCTCCGCAAAGAACAGGACTGTGCGCTGTTTGTCAAAAGCTGGGCCGCACCAGCCCTTTCCACCTAAATTAATCTATTCCTCTAAGCTATAAAGTTCTCCTTCCCGTTCTTTCTGTTCCCGCTTGCATTGTCTCCTCCTGGCTAGGAGGTAGGAGTTAATACTGACTCGCAGACCTATCTCACTTACCAGGGGCCAGCCCGGGGCCGGAGTAGAAGAGAAACCCATTGTTTCTGAATCCGCCTTTCTCTAAGGGCGATTGCACCTTCTGCGGTTGAAGGGAGTACAAAGGAACACTTGAGGCTGGTGGCACCGGCCCTGTTTTCTTCCCTGGAGGGAAAATGGACCATTATTCTCCCAGTACCCAATTCCCACCAGGCTCGCATTTAACCTCCAGTGGAGAGAGGCCCCAGTTTCTAGCAGGTTCCCTGCTGGACACTCCAGCAACATATTAGCATATTTTGCATTTAAAAGGGGGCTTGAAAAATGAATCCAAATGATTGGCATGGTGTTTCAAAAGGACCTTCCAAACTACTAGTAATTGTGTGGTTTTAAAATTCACCACTCCCGCCTGAAATGCCCTGCGCCTGGCAGCCAGCTTAATCAGAAGACCCTGCAGCAGACAGGGCTGTATTTCCAGGCTTGTGATACCCAGAGATAGCCTGCAAGGTACCTGGAGACTCACTAAAGAGAGCCTTGCCCCAGTTTTTCAGCAAAGCTTGCGGTGTTGTCTTCTTCCTTACACAGCTGAGATTTATGGCAATCAAAGCCTCTACTTGGGGGATTGTTGGGAAAGCAGAAGGGGATCAATGGGAGTAGGAGAGGGGGCCAGAGAGGGTGACAGAGGAGATGAGGATGATCAAAGTACTTGATATTCATGCACGAACCCCATTATTTTGTACAATGAATGGGAAAAATTAGAAAGCCCCTTCTTAGGAGAGAGACGGATCAGCCCTTCTAGACTCTGCCATGGTGCCAGGCAGTGTGGACAGGATTGGAATACTGACTGACACAGCTGAGCCAGGCAGTGTGGACGGGATTCAGAATACTGACTGCGGTGGTGTGTCCGGGACAGATGCTGGACCGAATGCTTGTTGACGTCATGTGGTTCTGATCTGGCCAGAGGGGCTTTGTTATAGAGTGTGCCCATCTTTGAAAAGAAGTTTCCAGAACCAACTTGCTGAAATGCTGTCTGGGTCCAACTTTCCTTTCTAGGTAAGGGAACAAAACCCAGAAAGATGGCTACTCACCCAGAATGGTTGCCATTTTGCTCTTTCATGAAGGTAGAATTTTGATCCCCCCCCCCCGATTCTCAGTATAGATTTAATTAACAGGTCTTAAAAGAAAGTCCAGACAGAAACTAAGGGCCTGAGATGGACAGAGGTCAGAAGTCTAAAGTGGAGAAACTTCGAAACTGGCAAACTGTGCTTCGTAGAGAAACAGAGGCTCTGACTGATGGGATTAGCAAGTACAGTAATAGTGGCAAATGATTGCTAAATATTTGTTAGCTTTCTCGGTGCCAAGTGCAGTGTATGGGTTATATCATTTCGCTTGCACAACTCTGTACAGCCAGGTGGAACAGGTTACATCCCAAGTCTGAACAGTTAAAACCAGAAATGCTTCGAAGTCAGAATTTCTGAGCCCTGACAGGACTTCACAAGTGGAAAAATCCCCCACCACAAAATGCTGTTCCGGGCATAAAATTGTTTAAAATGTCATATAAATTATCTTTAGGCTGCCTGTAGGGGGTATGTATAAAACAATGGTGAATTTCACCTTACGACTTAAGGCCCCAAATCAAGATGTCTTACTATGTGGATGAAAACGTTTCAAAAATCCCAAACACTTTGGATCCCAAGCATAAGGGATACTCAGGCTACACTAACATAGTCCTGTTTCTTACATGATTACCCAGATCTGAATCAGCTTCAGAATCAGAATCTTAAGGGAGTAAGAAGGAGCAGAACCATAGGTAGATGGCTAAGAAATGGGGTTTTCCAGACCAGTGGTCCCTGGAAGAGAAAGTCAGCAAAAGAGAGGACGAGGAAGAGAAGACAAACAAGAGGGGGCCTGGGGCCTGGAGAGCAAAGCAGAGGCACATGAAGTGGGACATCAAAGGCACCTCTGTAGAGTGGACATTGGTACCCGTGGGAAAACAGCTTTGCCGAAAGAGGGAGAAGAGCTGATTTGGCTTCAGGAGAGGTGGGAACTAAATTCCTGGGGTTTGCTGCTGTTGTCCTTTGGTTTTGTGGTTTTTGTTTTGTTTCACTTGTTTGAGAAACTAGAGAGAGAAAAGTGCCTATAATAGGAGGGTATAAGGGACACGTGGATCCAGGAGAGGTATGGGGTGACAGCTCCTCACACTGGTCGTGTAGAATAGGAGGAAGGGCCTGGATGAGAAGAGCATCTGGAGAGGACCAGAAGCCATGACACACAACTGGTCCCATGGCTAAAGGAATGGCAGAAGGTTGGGTCCACCTTCTTGGACTGGAGAGCCTCAGGGTGCTACCTTCAGGTCATGTGAGCTTCAGGTGACGCTGGTGTTGGGCTGCTGTACCACATAATCACCTGGGGGCTCTCCTCCCCACATGGAGCATATGAGGGTTGCCTGTGGGTTGTGCATACTGAGAAGATAGCAAGATTCATTTGCTTGGGCCGTGTGAGCTGGTAGTCACTTTAGGCGAAGCGTCCAGAATCTGGCAGATTATAATTCGTCATCTACAATTCAACCGAAGGGCATTGAACTTGTTAAAAAGCCATTAAAACACCATATTTCACCAAAAAATATTGTTTGAAGAAACCATTTACTTAACTCTGAGCCACAGATTAAGCAGAATTTTTATACAACTTTGTTAATAATGGATAGAAGGATAGATGGTTTCGTGGGTTTTAGGCAAAACAAGGAATACACAGCCTGGTGTGGTGGTACACACCTCTAATACCAGCATGTAGACAGAGGAAAAGGATCCTAGGTTCAAGGATAGTGCAAGACCCATCCCCCAAAAGGGGCAAGATATATAACCAGTATGTGTCAAAACATTGCTTTAGGCCATCTTAATATGTCCAAAGTCACACAAGTCAGGAGTTCTGGTCTTGTCACAGGAAATAGTTCGTGGCTCTTGTCTCTACCCTGTAAGTTTGCCTCCACATCCAGTAATCTAAAATGATTTAT
This sequence comes from Microtus ochrogaster, assembly GCF_000317375.1. Taxonomy (NCBI): domain Eukaryota; kingdom Metazoa; phylum Chordata; class Mammalia; order Rodentia; family Cricetidae; genus Microtus; species Microtus ochrogaster. The sequence goes on along the minus strand of NC_022017.1, from coordinate 43,958,231 downwards.
TTGTGCCCACCGGTGTTCACTTAAACAAACCTGTCACCTTTTACCTTTAAAAGACATTCAAGAAATTGCAATAGTGATTAGAGCTGGGTGGGGAAAAAATGATCATTTTTTTCTTTGCTTTTCACATTTAATGTTTCTTTTATAGGAATATATACATGTGTAAGTCTGTATTAATTATCAGGGAGAATAAGAGCAACACAAAACTCCTCCACCTCATGGGAGGGGCTGGGAAGAAAGTTCATAGTCTGTATAAAGACCAGGCTGCCCGTGACAGGCTCGTGACAGGGCAGAGACCTGATAGACAAGCAAATCCCTGTGGCAGAGCTGCAAAGCGGTGGTCTGGGCTCTGAGCATTCTGGGGTTTTGTTTGCTTGAGAAATGGCCTCGCAGTGTAGCCCAGGATGACTTCCAACTCTGAATTCCCCTGCTTCAGCCGTCTCTCCCAATGGTGAGGGCTAGGATGGCAGGTGTGTGCCTCCACTCAGGGAGCTCTCTGACTTTGGAATACCAGAAAGATAGGAAATAAATAGCCCCGGGTCATTTATCTCGATGGGCTTTGTGGTATAAAAGTTTAATTCAGAGTGACATTTGAAGTAGTGATGGCCACAGGCTGGCAGAAGGGACGACAGGAACTACTGTGAAGAAAAAACCTGGTGATGAGGAGGGGGCTTTGTCGCCAGACAGAGAGAAAGCTGAGCCTACTATGTGAGGCCTCAGGTTGGGCAGGTTCTGCTTCTTGGAGCATCTGAGGGAAACCATATCTAAGAGCCTACAACAGACCCCCTCTAGTCTTTAGCTCCATCCTAGAAGTTCCTGACGATGGCAAAGATGTTTAGCAAGCTAGCCTTCTGCCATCCCAGTACCTTTTAAAAATCACAGGAGCCCTCATTTCCAAAGCAGGGACCAATTTGTTGTGGTCTCCTCTGGGTCACTCCATTTGCATTTGGTTATCAGAGCCCATCAGGGTGGAAGTCAACCAAACTGATTTCACAGGTTCCTGGTAGGTTTCACAGATGTAGAAAGTGAGAACTGGAAGGGGGTGGGGGAATTTAAAACAATGTGTTTCAGAAGTGCTAGCAAATCAGAGCTTCATTTCTGTCCCTTGGGGGTGGCCACTGGGTAAAAAGCTTAATTTCCACCCATATTGGAGGTACAGAATGTGGCTCTCATACTTACCAGTAGATAAATGTCTCCTTCTCTGCTGGTACATAATGGCTTTTGGTAGAGTTGGTCCTGGGAGAAGGAAGCTGTCTCATTCCTACTGGGCAAAACTGGGACCGAGAGAGAGAGTTCTGATTCAGGCAGAGCCTGTTCTTCTCACAGGACTAAGCCACAACCCTATCTTTCAGCTAGTGCAGGTAATAGAAGACAGAGACCAAAGTTAGGGCACAATGGGAGCCTGGGCAGATTGGCCTTGTTCACAAGGATCACGTTCAGGTGAGCTGCAGCCACTGGCTGGCCATGCACCACACCACTGGAGCACTGCAAGTGCTCAGACTGAAGGAGCCAGGAAAGAGCCCTGCTGTCTAAACAGATAGCTGGGAGAGGTGAGGGGAAGCTCTGGCCGGGGCATCAGGGACTTCCTGGGAACATTTAGAAAGAAATGCAGCAAGTTCAGACGCACTGGGGTAGTTCCTCTCCTGTAAGAGAAAACTTCTTAGCATTCCACTGGGCCATTCTGGGACTTACCATTATGCCTACAAAAAGAAGTGACGAGGTAGGCTGACGATGTGGCTGGGGTGTAGCGTGCCTTCCTTGCAGGCACAGAGCCCCAGGTTCAATCCCCAGCTCCATAAAATCAGAAACGCTGGTGATCTCCATTCCAGAGAGGGAGAGACAGGAGGATCCGAAGGTCAAGGTCCTCTTCAGCTGCCTAAGAAACTCAAGGCCGATCTGTACTGCTTGGAACCTTGCTTCAAAAGCAGAAGTAGCACCAGGCAAGTCTATCCCAGCAATATTTATGAAGCAGAAGACAAAGGAAAGAAAAGCAATGTCAAGTAAGAGGTGACTCGTAAGACAATTTGACAATTCTATAAGCTAGTGATTAAGAAAGAGGTAAAGGCCTTTGAGCTATCCAGTAAGCTTGTTCAGTATGAAGGGGGGAAAAGTTAAATGTTACAAAGTACAGAATACACACTAAGAAAATTTTTAAAAAATAGGCATACGCAAAATTACAGCAAAATGTGGAAATACTTTAAATCCTTGTACATAACATCAGAAATGATTCCCTTATTCCCTTAATCCTAAGTTTATTTATTATGAAGTGTCTGTGTGTGTGTGTGTATGTGTGTGTGTGTGTGTGTGTGGTGTTTGTATATGAATGGTGCGTGTATGGTGTGTGTATGTGTATGGTGTGTGCGTTGTGTGTATATGTGTGTTATGTGTATGCATGTGTGTGTGTTGAAATAAAAGATATGTACTGAAACAGAAGATCACCATACACCCTCACAGTTTTCTCTCTGTTTCTCCTTTCTGTCTGGACACAAGCACATTTGGTGAAAGCGTAGATACTTCATTCATTCAGAAGGTCCCCAGCTAATGGGTCCTGAGCAAGCTACAGAGGCCTGGACATCAGTAATTCTCCCACGCACCACTCGCTCATCCATGAGTCTTTCTAAACCTTCTTGGGCTTGTTTATATTTTTAGCTGGTGCAGCCTCTCAGGCCCAATGAGTTCCATGTGTTTTCCACACTCAGTGCGAAGTGGTAGAGACCTGCCCAGCTTGTGTCCTCATGTGACCTCCTTTGGCCTCCAAGGGGTCCTGCCTGCTCACTGCACAGAGGGACGAAAATAAGTCAAGTTGTGGCCTGTTCCCGTTAACAACGCACACTCTCGGATTTTGTGAACTTGCAGGACTTGGTGCCAGAGAGACCCAAGAAACTGTTTAGGCTGATGTTTTCCTAAAAGTTCGCAAGATGCTGCTCAGGATTTCCAGAAATCAGTGGCAACTGTACAAGATTCGGGGTTGTACGGTTCCGCCTACTTAAAATGTCACAGGGTCATGGCGGGCAGAAGGGCTGTTTTGGTTGTGTTCTGGGCTAGAACCAGATATCAATAGTTAGCTTGTTCAGTTCACAAACTCTCGCCCTTGCTGTAC
>NC_022017.1:43950347-43955024 GCF_000317375.1 Microtus ochrogaster | reverse complement strand
GTTTGGTTACTCTATACATGTGTTTGGTTACTCTATACATGTGTTTGGTTATTTTGTCAATGGAGAAGCTAATTGATGTATGAAGACATGATCTTTTAAAATGCGGGTTGTATAGAACGTGGGCATTGATGGGACCATGCCTATCTGGACCACGCTTGTGTTGGGAAGAGGGTAAGAATGTTCTAAACCTGCCTGAGTAGATGATAAAATGGACCCAGAGCAGCTGCCTGCTCCCTCTGAAGAGGCTGCCCCATGGGGCCATTGGTCTAGAGCTAGGTTGTCCATGCTAAAGGCTAGTTTCTATAGGATACCTACTTTACCTTCTGGGATGTGCTTCCTGTACCTAGGAACAATCTAGTAAATGTTGAATCCATGCATGCTTAAGTTATGGTCTTTCTTTCCCAGCTGCCTTCAGTCTGGCAAGTGACAGATGGCTTCAATTGTCTTTCCTCCCTCCTTCCATCTTCCCCAACTGCAAACAGACCAGTATGTTAAGCAAAGTTCAGTGAGAAAGGGTAGGCTATGAACCTCATGCACTAGGTTCAAAACCTGCCTCACTCACTCACCAACCTGTCCATGATGCCAAGATTAACTTCTCTGAGCATTGTTTTGCCCGGTTGCAAGTGGGAATAATGGTAGCATTTGCCTTACAGGTCCTTTGTGAGGTTTAACCAACTTTATGAGTGAAAAGAGCTTGTGAAAAGCATAATAAACAAGAGCACTGATGGCCCCCATCGTCTTTGATGTTACTAATGCCTTTCATGGAAAGGCAATGACCAGGGTATACTATCAGCATTGGATGCACTTGTTTTGCTGAACCAGTAATGACCATCTCCTGTCTGTGTTGTTGGCTTTATCTTTAGTGAAGAGCAGAGAGTCGTCCACCCCCATTCTTTCAGTACTTTCAAAGGGAGAAAAACAAAGTGCTGAGAACCGATGCCACATGGCCCATCAGGGCCGCACCAGTCAGCTCTGTCACTATAATAAAATACTAGAGAGAATTAACTTATGAAGAAAAGGGACGCTCACGGTTCTTAGGGCCTCTGGTCTAAGAACAAGGTGGTCCTATGGCTTTGGGCCTCTGATAGGCATGCCAGGTGGTAATGGTAGGAAGCGTTTGTCAGGACAAACTATATACCTCATGGTCAGGAAGTGAAGGAAAAAGTGGCAAGCCAGCAATGCAATGTTGACTCACAGGTGAGCGTCAGCGCATGAACTTTTAAACAGCCCTTCTAAATTATTGAGATAGGACTGCAGAGGTGGCTCGGTCGGTAAAGTATTTGTTGTGCAAACATGAGATCCTCAACACCCACACAAAATGTGGGCATGGGAGCGTGTGCCTATAGCCACGGTGCAGGGACTAGGAGAAATCCTGGGGGCTCACTGGCCAGACAGTCTAGCTGAAATGGCAAGGTAGGTCTTCTAGGTTCAGTGAGAGACCTTGTCTCCAAAAATAAGGTAGAAAATCTAGTCATGCGGCGCTGAGAATGAGACCCCAGACCTTTGTGTGTGCAGCGCCAGCACACTTCCAACTGGGCGACACCCCTCCCTAGTCTTTCTATTTTTTCTTTTTAATTAAAAAGCAATAATTGCGGGAAGGCAAGATGGCTTGGAAGGTGTGGAAATTAGTCTTTTCCACATGGAGAGTCTTGTGCACTTTTTATTTTGTTATCTTATGACTATTTCCCAGCATTTCAAAGCAACACTCATTCGGACAAAGCAAGTGGCTGGCTGGCTCGTAGGTAGCGGCTGGCTGGGTTCTGCACTCATTTCCCTACTCTGGAACTGTTTGTGCTTTCGCCTCCCGGCTGAATTCTGCAGCTTCACTCTCACACCCGACTCCAGAAGGCTCAGCAGCAACCCCATCCTGGCACTGGCCTGGTTCCTTATCAATACAGACTCGCCAGCCCACGTCTAAAGACTCAGCTCTGCTGCGGTCTCTTTAACTTGTATTTGTTCTACAACCCCATATGAATGTAGATATGTTTACTGTGTGCTGTGTGAAGTATTCTATGAGAGTTAATATTATTAATATCAGCATAAAGGACTTGCATTATCTTGGTCAGTGTACCAAGATGGGAGGATCTAATGACAGCGGCTCTTATCGACGCCGTTCAACTGTGCGAATTGACAATAAATTATGACACTGTGGAACGCACACATGCATGTGCACGTATATGTGAGGGGTGGGCACATATGCATACGCACACATATGTGTGGACACATACACATAGCACACACAGACATGCACACATAAAATAAAAGTACGGAGAGAATTGCAAATATGACCACAAGACCCTGCTAGATGTACCTTCCGTAGTTCTCATTGTTCCTCGGGGCTTGGAGATTCACAGATCAAAGGCCAATGAGACTAAGTAGTCACACAAGATCAAACACATTGCAAGTACAGGAAGAAGCTACTAGAACAAAGTCTGGGCTGTTTTCCATATGCTACCAGACCTCTCCTTGCCTCGGCCGGGAATATTCTATCATAAGAATTGTAAATTGGATTCAGAAAGGAGTCCTTGGGGCAAGGTGGTTTTCTTGGTTGGAGTAGCCTTTCATTAGCTCTCCACAAATCAGTGTGCTCTGGTGGCGGCCTTTGACCCACACGATAGAACAGCATTGCTTGATAACTCTATATAACCCACTATGAATGGTCCCCTGGCCTAAGCAGGGAATGTTGGGAGGAAGGTTGCTGCATCTTCAGTTATGCTTCCTTGGCTAAAAATGCCAGTGGTAGCCAAACTGAGGGACATCCCTGCCCTAATGAGGGTCCATCCAGCCTGACTGATGGTCTCTTTGCTTAAGTGCTAAATGGGTGTACTCACACCTTTGAAGACAGCTTGATAGAATTCTTGGCATTGAAATTGGCATCAAAAGTCATCAACTCCAGCCCGAGATCTGCCTCTTGTCTGTATCACCTTCTCTGGGAGCCTCTACAAGCAAAGGTATGTTGCTGGAGGCTTTCTGTCTCACCCACCAGTTTCCGATTAGCTATTCTGAAGCTTAATACCAATTACAATTGTTTGGTCAATGGCTTAGGCTACTTACTGGTTAGCTCTAACTACAAATTAATCCATTTCTAATAGTTTATATTTTACCATGAGGCTCTTGGCTTGTTACCTCACCTCTTGCTTCCCCAGTGGCTACATGGTATTTCCCTGACTCTGCCGTCTCTCTATATCTTTGCTTGGACTTCCACTTTTTTTTGCCTGCCCATTGGCCAAAAGAACTTTATTCATCAACCAATAAAAGCAATACATATACAGAAGGACATCCCACATTATCTCCCATTTTCTGTCTAAATAAAAAGAAATTTAACATAGTAAAATTACATATAGCAAAACAGTTATCAAGCAGGAAATGGTTACAATATTTAGTCTATTTGCATTTGACAAATTCAAGAAAATATTTTATCATCTAGTCTATCTTTATGAGTCTAAAGATGTATATCTAGTTTATCTTTTATCGTAACCAGGGAAAACTATAACTGTTACTATCTGTCTTCAATTCTATCAAAGACTCCAGAGGATATAATATTACCTAAGTAAACAGGAAGTACATTGTAAGTACCTTTCAAAACTCTAGAACTGACAGAGCCGTCTGGATGCCTGGACAGTCACCCAAAGTTCTTCAATAACATTGGGGCATCCATCTTCAGCCTATAGGCCCATAGTATCTGGCAGACTTTTCCATGAAGCAGGAAATTTGAAAGACTGCGCTCACCTATACAAGCACCTTGTCACTCACTTTCTTCTGTGTCCTGCAGAATGTCTGGCAGACTCTTTCATGAAGCAAGCACCCTGAAGGACTGTCCTACTTTCTTTTGGCAAGTTCAACAGTCATTTTCCTGTGGGTCCTTCATGTCCAGTTTATAGAGCATACAATTAAGCAGTCCAGGCAAGAGCAGTTTCTTGCCCAAATGGCTAGCAAGCTCCACAAGGAGCCTCTTCGATGCCCATCTTCCTCTTGAAGTAATTGGTGCTGCCCGGAGCAGATGTGTCTCACTGTCATGAGAAAGAAAATGTGCTCACTCTCTTGGGAGGTCAGAGCAGAAGCCAGCGTGTGCTGCCGTTCCCATCTCCCTGGGATAGAGCAGTGGGACCTGGCAGTTTCTATCTTTGTCGGGTATTCAGTGAGTCTGTGTTTTGTCGGGTATTCAGTGAGTCTGTGTTTTCCCTTTGAATCCCATTTCCTTTGTATCCCCATAATAAAGATAGTTTGTAACTCTTGCAATACCTCTCACATTAAAGGGCTACAGGAAAAAGTCATTCCTGTAGCCAGCCAGGACTTACATGTTGTAATCTCAGCACTCAGGAGGCTGAAGCAGGACCCTCTGGAGCTCAGTCACATGATGAGTTTAGGGCTAGACTGGGCTATACAGTGAGACTCTGTCTCAAAAACGAACAAACACACCAGACACACAGAAGAGACTTGGAACACAGTTTCTCGCTAGCAGTGTGATCATGGGTGAGCCACTGAATATCTCTGAGCTCTGCCTTTCTATCTGCACAGTAATAACACCTCCTTACTGTGCCATGAGAACTAACAAAGGCAAAGCGTAGAAAGTGCTTAAGGGGCTGGAGAGATGGCTCAGAGGTTAAGAGCATTGCCTGCTCTTCCAAAGGTCCTGAGTTCAATTCCCAGCAACCACATGGTGGCTCACAACCATCT
>NC_022017.1:43919748-43950247 GCF_000317375.1 Microtus ochrogaster | reverse complement strand
TCCCAGCAACCACATGGTGGCTCACAACCATCTGTAATGGGGTCTGGTGCCCTCTTCTGCCCTGCAGGCATACACACAGACAGAATATTGTATACAAAATAAATAAATAAAATAAATATTTTAAAAAAAAAAAAGAAAGTGCTTAAGACAAGGACCGACGAAAGCACTAACTTGGGAGGTTATCAGATGCTGTTGAAAAGGCCGGGGATGACACTGAAGATCATACTTTTGTCATTTCCCTAAGAGAACAAGCTGGCTGATCCTTTAAAGGAGATCTCATTAGGCCTTCGGTACTCTACAGGGACTGTATTCTAGAACTGCTTTCACTTCTACTTGACAGAGACCAGACATTGCCTGGGTTCCAAGCAGCTCAAGCCAGACTGTTTGAACAATGTTGATGCTGTCATGGTAATCAGCCATAGTATCCTGGTAGCAGGAAAGCAGGGAACACTGCGATGCAATGCCAGAACTCTGGAGTGATTGAAAGGAATGAAATACAAACGCACCTTTTAAACAGAAGCAGATAGATTCAACAGTAAGGTTATCTGATTATCAGGTCCCAGTCCCCAACAATGAACAAACAGCAATAACAAGAACAAAAGAACGATTACGCCTTCCTCTCTTGCCCTCAGGACTGTGGAATGGTTCTGAGTTCAGTGAGAGTCTTCACGGGTCATATCGGAGGAGTGTTGTGTCCGATCTCCATTTTGAGATGACTATTAGCCAAAGAGGACTTCAGAAACGGTACCAGGGAGGACACTGAGGGAGGCTGCTGTGGGCATGCATGCCAGAGATGTCAGCAACGTTGAAGAAGAGAAAGCCCTGGGTGGATTTGGGTGGAAGGTGAGAAGCAGCCCTTCCGGTGGGCTGGCTGAATACCGTTGGCAGAGAGAAGAGCCCTATAGGCTTTTAGAATCCAAGTGGGTAGGTGATAGGAGTCTTGAGGAGAACAGCCTCAAGGGGAGTGAGACATTCCTAGGAATTCTGTAGGATGCCGCCATTGAGCCCACACGCGGGCTCTCTTGTTTCTACAGGGGAGAGTGGAGTGCCTCATCCCCTGGCCTTCTCTGAAGCATGCGGGTCACCGTCCTGTTCTGTGGCATGGAAGCAATGCTTTCTGTGAGAAGCTCAAGCCCAACCCCCTTCACCCTGTCTGTGAGGATGTCTTCCATTGGCTTTGAGAAGCCCTGTGTCCCTTCTGTCGCCAGGGAGTAATTAATAACCCTTCTCAGAATGCTGGGCCTGGGACCAAAAACAAACAAAAGCCCCGATGTCCTACCTTCTAATGTTTCAGCCTTTGGGGAACTTTTTTCTTGTGCCAATCTCAAGGGATCTTTCCACTGCTGATGCTTAAAAGTGACTTTAAAAAAAATATTGTACTTAGACCTCAAGTAACCTTTACCCTCTGATGGCTTCTAACTGGGTGGAACCTAGTAAAATTACAGTAATGTCAGCACCAATCAGAAGGGTTCTGAGTAGCATTCCACTCAAAGGCCCTTCTGATACACATTCCTTGGTTTTAAGAAAATCTCAGAGGCGAGGGAAAGGAAAAGGCATCTGAGAGACAAAGGCTGTAGTGTTTATGATTCTCACAGCAGCATGGTAAGTTGGAAGTTGCTCTAGCTAGGGCACATGAGCAGCACCTAGCATGCGGGTTCAGATGCTACCGTCTGCATGAGTAGGTTCTAGAGAAGAACTGGGGTACAATAAGGCTGCAGTGCGTACCCGGGATCCTTTCCAAGCTCTGCACGCTCCACAGCATTCTCATTTGTGAAAGGAATCTGTGATGAAAATGATGCTCAACGGGACAGGATTCAGCCCTTCTTTGTTCCGCTCCACCTCCAAATTGGAGACCAGCTTCCTTTGTGTATCCGCCTGTCCCGAAGATGGACTCACCCCTGTGATCTTTCTGAGCCCGCTCCAGCCCACCTGCCTCGTGCTCCAGACACCCCTTGACTCACCATCTTATACTCCTTATTGTTCTTTGAGGTGGGGTTCAGGCCCAATTCCATGCTTTCTTCTCTGTTCTTGCCTCTTGGAATCCTCCCTTTGTTACCTTCCTCTAGTGTTTGTTTTTTTGTTTTGTTTTGTTTTGTTTTTTTGCAGTTCCGAGCCGAGCCCTGTAGGCAATGGCATGATGCCATGAACCCCAGATTATCGTATTGAAGGTCTAAGCTCCTCCGTTGGTTGTCAGGATCAGAGGCCTTGTCTTAAAGTTCCTCATCCCCCAGGACCAAGTGCCTGGCTCAGAGCATATTACACATGTGACATCTGGGAAAGGATGACAAGAACTAGGACCCACCGCAGCAAGTGGCCTGTGCCCTTGTCTTTAGAGGAACCACCTTCTGTCCTAAGGGAGGAACTGTTATTCAGAACGCTGGCACACCAAGCCACCTCTTTTCCCAACACTGTCTTCACCCCTGGTACTAGCCAATCTCTGCCCTCTGGAGGCGATTCTGCTTGCCGCAGCTAAGGACCAGAAGTGGAATGTCCCCACTAGAAGTGGTTATGCGTTTGGGGGATGAGTGTCAAAACACGGAACGAATTACTCGACGTTGCTCTTGGATTTTCCCTTTGCCTCCTGACTCTAACTTTGTTCCTTGAAGACAGTTTTGAAGGCCGGCTTCCATGGTCACCTCGCAGAGGAAAACTGTGAACACTTTGCCACAAGTCGCCCTTTGAGACAAGGCTTCTCTGTGAGCGTGCTTAGAATTTGTCCTCCTCGTGTTCCAATGAGTGAATGAGCCGTGAAGCCACACATGTGGGCCTGTGCATATCGTGTATGTGTGCATATACATGTGTGTACGTGCATGTATGTGCATATGTGTTTGCGTGTATGTTTTTAGTTGGTTGACCTGTGCTCCTGTAGGAGAGAAGCAGTCTGCTGAGCTTGCCCTTTCTTGCAGAGATAATCCCCATTTATGAAACAGCCTCTAGCAGGAAGCCACACCCCCTCAGTTGCCACTGGGAAAAGTGGCCATGATCAACCCTTTATTCCTGCGCTTCTGGCCTTGCCCGTTGGTCTCCACATTTCTTCCAGCTCAGTGGCTTCTTCCACTGAGTTGGATTTAATTATTTCATTCTTTATAAACGGAACACAGACCCCATCCCATGTTCTTAGCCTCAACCCTAAACTAACTAAGATGTCCTCATTAGTACTCTAAGGAGATTGCTGTGTGGGAAGACATATAGGCCCCGTTCTCAGGCATTGTTTCTTCGCAATCCCGCTGCCCATCTCTATTCAAGTAATGAAGATTTGACAAGGCAGGGCAGGCAAGGCCTGTTTTCCCCAGGATTCCTGATACTGGGGTTTCAGTCCAGTAAAGTATTTCAGTGAGCATCTGAGGGAAAGAAATGGGCAATCCGTGTTTCTTTAGAGACCACTCTAACTGTCTAACTGTCTGGCAGTGGGCCAGCTGTGGCTAGCTCACCCTTCCCGCACTTCCTGGTTTCACAGCCAGGGTAGGCGGGAGGCCAAGAGATTTTCACAATGGATAATCATGTGAAGAGGGGACAGTCTTGAAATCCGGACCCCACATGACCCCTAAATGACTGTCGGGAGTCCCGAATCACCGTTAGAATCTGTTGCCCAGAGCTGCTCTGGCCGCCGGGGTTTCCTCATGGCCACATGTATGGTCACAGCAGCGGTCAACTCAACTCAGGAAAAACCCTAGACAAGGTGGAAGCTACCAGAGAGCATTGGGATGGCAAGGCAGACAGGGCTTTTCTGAGGTTTTCAAGGTGAAGAGCTGGGATGGAGAGCAGAAAGGATTTTAGGGAGCCTGACTGCCATCTGCAAGTTTGTTCTTTGGTCTTGTGAGTCTGAGAAGCAGCTTCCTCATTGGAGACATGGGATTGACAATCTCCGTCTCCAGGAGGAACTGTAACTAATGAACACCAGGTGTTCCCAGCAATGCTGCACCCTTATCAGGTGGTATTTTACCTCTACCTGGGTTGCCTTTTTGTATTGGTTTCCTACAGTTCTTGTAACAAACTGTCGTGAACCAAGTGTCTTAAAACATGAAATGAAGCCAGGCAGTGGTGGTGCACGCATTTAATCCCGGCACTAGGGAAGCAAAAGCAAGCAGGACTTTGTGAGTTTGAGGCCAACCTGGTCTACAAGAGCTAGTTCCAGGACAGGCTCCAAAGCTACAGAGAAACCCTGTCTTGAAAAAAAAAAATGAATGAAATGAGGCAGCAGGGCTGGTGTTCAGTAAGCAGCAAACATTCAGCTCTTTCCATAATCCTCACTGGGCCATCATTCACTCATAATTATCATCGTTATTGTTAACGTTCATTGAGAGTTCCCAAACACGTCTTAAATAAGCTTTTTCCCAAGATACAATGTATCAGAAAAGAATGAGACCTCTGTTAACACATGATCAGTCAATAGTTAGCATCTCTTTATCACCTTGCACACTCTGCGTGTACATATCCATTGCACATATCAGTTCTGGCTCTGGTTGTTCCATCATCAGCATCAGCCTGCCGCCAACTTGACCCTGAGCACAGCCTCCAGGTACTGCCCCATTGTCCCTTTCGTGGGGTGCCATCATGTTCTGATAGGTGTGGATGATACCTCTGGAATCAAGTCGCGTGAACTTGAACATCCAGCAGGATGGTGCCATTGCTTCTGGTTGCATCCCTCCTCAAACCAACCCTCTTTAACAGTCCTGTGGAGCATGGTAGCAGCCATTAGCCATCCTGCCCGCCCACCTTCACGGCTTGCTTGCTCACCCCACTCTCCAATTCCCACACACTCATAGCTCTTGTACAGGCACCCTCCAAGCCGCCACTAGTGCAGCCACCACCACACCTGCTAAGAAGATGCAGAATGTTTTGCAAGTGCTCAAAGCTAGTATGGATGGGTGATGGGAAGTGTGGGGTGGATACATGCTCATGGAGGAGCCCGCTTTGACTTCACCAAGAGGGCTGGAGAACTCAAAGAGAATGAGATGGTACCGTCATTTAGCATCCACATCAGGACAAGATCCCAGACTGGGTCTTGAGTAGACAGAAAGATGTAAGGATAGAAAATGCAACGAGGTTCTGAGCAATGCTCCAGACAGCGAGCTCTGTGAAGACCTGGAGGGGCCAGACGTGGTCGCATACACCGCTAATCCCAGCACTCAGGAGGCAGAGGCAGGAGGATACCTTACAAATTTGAGGCCAACTTGTTCTACATAACAAGTTCCAGGTCAGCCAGGGCTACACAGTGAGATGCTGTCTCAAAACAAAACTAAAATGAAGTAAACTAAATACCGGGAGTGAAGCAGATTAGAGCCACAGACCTCACTCCCTAGGTCAGCACACCGAGACAGCTGGCCATACCGTGGGCATGTCCAAGAAGACATGAATCTGTAGATCTTTACAGTTAATAGAAAGTATGTTTGCCTATAGAAAAAGAAAAGATCATAAACCAAATTCAGTCACCACCAACCCTAAACCCTTCATTTGTTTCCTGTGTCACGTGGAGTAAAAGTTGAAGTCCTTCTGTTAGGTCCCCCACCCAAGGATATCACAATCAACTATGGCCATCACTCTGCTGTAGCCCCTGGCCTGTAACTGGTCCTGGCCTGCAGCGTGTCTGCCTTGCCTTTACACTGGCTGTTTCTCAACCCCAAAATGGTCTTCTCCCAGCTAACTCCATGGGCTTCTGCCCCCTGCCCAATTCAGGTTCTACTTAAAAGACGCCTTCATGATTTATAAGCAGTCATTGGTTACTAAGGGAGAGGGCCCCAGGGGGGCTCACCAGTCTCTGAGTTGCTGGGGGATGGAGACACTGGCCAGGTGCTCCTGTTTAAGTAACCCCTCACCTGAACTCTACAAGCAACTTGGAAGACTCTCGCTGGCTCACAGGAGCAAAAAAGGGGAAAATAGAAAGGGGGACGATTTGGAAAGAGGTAGGACATGATGGGAAGGAAATAAGCGGATAATAAAAGATGAATGGAGCATTTTTATACATTACATAGATGTATAAAAGTGTTATAATTAGATGTTACCATATGTAATTAGTATAGGCTAATAAAAGTAAAGTATGTAATAGAAAAGATCCATCAAAACAGCATTTCCTGACCACTGGAGGGTGAAGCCCCCATGAACCTCTTCCATTTGTCTTGACTTTCCTTCCAAGCAGCCATCATAACTGACGTTAGATGCTTATTTGCTTGTTGAATTACCTGCCTTGTCCGTGTCTCTAAGACTCTACCAGGGGAAGGAGTTTGGGTTGATGGCTTGGGAGCCCCTGGCACGTATCGGATTACGGTAAACATTACATAGCTGTGGGAATTATTAAGGGCCAGGCTCTGGCTTTAAATGAATTACCTCTTATTTCCCAGTACTCTGATGATGCCGGTGCTGTGAGGGCCTCATCTGTCAAGAGCTCAGAGAGTAAACACATCTCCTCCGACTACCAACTAGTAAATGTCAGCAGCAGGTCCCGAACCAACTAGTATTCTTCAAGACCCCGCTTTTACCCATTGACTGCCAGGAGGCAGACATGAAAGTCATGTTCACGAACAATTTGGGGACGGAGGTACACCACATGCAAGTCCCAGGTCAAGGCGGCTGTGCCTCGGGGTCTAAGCAAATCTCCCACACCCACTTCTCTCCTTCCTGCTTCGATTTTAAAACCTTGGAGACAATGTTTTTGTTGCCTTCCTGGAGGACGCAACTTGAGATGGCGAAGAAGTCATCTAAAAGGCAGCCCTTCATAGAACAGTCTCCAGCAGAACTTGGTGATCCAGGTTACTCTGAGCTACACAAATGTGTCTTTTATCCCCAGAACTGACCAGTCCATCTCTGTGCCTGCGATGGCTTATTGTTGGAAATCAAATACTCCAACATCCGGTGGCACAAAGAGCGCTGGACTAGACTAAGTCGCTTTTTTTCTCCACTACTAAAATAACTTGTGTTAGCAAACAAGAACAGCAACTCTTATTTCCTTAATCTTATCAGGCATCTGGGATGTTCCCAGCACTCTCTACTTATAACTGGTTCAATTCCCCAAGCCACTCCTGAGAGAAAGTACAGCTAGGAGCCCCAGTTAATAGCGGGCACAGAAGAAGTTCAGAAACTTTGCCAAGCCCGGCAGCCTACAATCAGATCAAGCTAGAGCCGAGCAGTCAGGCTGTCTGCTGAGGACACATTGTAACAACACATCGCTCGGGTTTGTGACTCTCAGCTCGGTGAATTGGGGGGAATGTACTTGATCAGACTTCCCAGCCTGAAACGCCTATGCTTTGGGAGACTCAGAATGTGGTGGGAGTTTTGAGTCATTGGTGTGAATGGAACGGGATGAGCCAGGGGCGGCTGAGGATGCTAGGCGGAAAGGTCCGAGCCGTGGTTCCCTTTGATCAAGTTCTCACTTGGGTCGTGCTGTGCTACTACTGCCCATTACGTTTCCTTCTCTCCACGGTTTGTTGAAACCCGGAGCCAGCTTCCCCTCTGAGCACTGCTCTATAGGGGAAGGAAACTCGAAGTGTCTTGACTTCAGCCTTACATTTTTCCTTGGCGCGTTCACAGAGACCATGTGTACAAGCCCAGGGTTGTTACCCCTGGCATGGAAACAGAGACTAGGAAACAGAGAGCTGACTTGGAATAGGTAGTCTCAGGTCACATCTTTTCCTACCTCCTGGGATTACTTCCTGGGTCCGTTCCCAGGCCTTTTTCTATGTCATCGTAATCACCTCAATCTTCCATTATCCTCACGGCCTCCGCTGTTGCCACACCTCCGTGGGTACGAAGACACTGTGATGATAACTGATAACTGTCCTTTTGTGTGCCAGGGACTGTGCTGGGGACTCCTCCCTCTCGATTTCCTTGTCATCTTCACAATATATATCCCTTTGGGATGCATAGCATTCCTGATGCCCACTTTATGCAGGAGGTACTTAAAACCCCAAACCCTCACTTTAAACAAAACAGCACAGCTAAGAAGTGTCCAGACCAGCCCTTGATGGGTACCATCTGCTGCTCTGGGCCCTATAGGAGAATTCCAGATTCCTTGGTGTGGCATTCAAACCCTGTGTGCCCACTGCTTCTGCTGTGCTGAATGCCCTGACTTTCTCCTTCCCCACACTCCGGCAACCTTGCCGAGCCTGCTCAGCCGCATCCTGCTCTGGCCCTGACTCTTGCAGCCACTCATCTTCCACGTCCCAGGCAAACCCACCCTCTCCATACAGTTTCCTCTCCCCAACTTCTCCCATAACCTGCTTTTCGGCCTCTGTGGCTGTCAAACAGTGCGACAGGCACCTTAACGTATCTCGCGTGTCTGAGAGATGCAGGACAACAACATGGGGGAGAGCAGCTAAAGGCGAAATCACGGGAAACACGGTCCCTCCCGAGGGCCTTCTGATTCCTTTCTGCCTTCTGACACATCATGCCAGACCAACAAAACATACTTGTCACTGAAACTTGAACCATGAGTTTGGGACTCCTGGGGGCTCATTGTGGCCCCATGTGTTTCTCCGCCTGCCAATGCCTAGATTGGGGGAAAGGAGACAAGATCCTTCCTGGCAATTTGGCTTTGCGGAAAGTATCTTTCTTATCACTGGGTCCATGAAGAAAGTCTTAACAGTTCAAATCATGGGCTATTCTTCAGATAAATTTAAGTTTGATGGGCCCCTCAGCCACTTATTTCCTAGAAGACCAAAGGGATTCTCGTAGTGGCTTCACCAGTTTCCATCCCGGCAGCAGAATAGAAGGGTTTCATATTCCCCACAGCCTCGTCAAGGTGTATTTCTTATATATATATTCCTTCTGTCTAGTGTGCGATAGAATTCAAAAGCAGCCCGCATTTCCCTGATGGTTAATTGGGCTGTGCGTTTATTTTTGTTCTCTCAAACATTTATTAGCCATTTGTATTTCTTCTTTTGAGAGCTGCCTATTCATTCAATGGCCTACTTATTGATCTGATGATCTGGATTTTCCTTGGTGTTTAATTTTTGGAGATAGCAATGCCCTAGATAGATCCTAGATACTAATACCCTGTTGGATGTATAGTTGGCAGGCTTTCTCCCTTTCTGCATGGAGGTTGTCTTCTTGCTCCTGGATTGCTCCCTTTTCAGAGTTGCTCTTCTCAGGCACCTTTTGTTACTGGAGTGACAGATAACCCAGCAAGCCACTATTTGGACAATGAACAAATCAGTAGTTTGAGATTAGACTATATGACATAGTAAAATTAAACTGATAGACAGAGGCTAAGGGAGGAGGGTGGAAGGAGAGGTCAGGAAGGCCTTGCTGGGGACATGACTTAATGGCAATATGAAGCCTCAAGCAAAGAATTCCAGGTAAAGGGGGGGGGGGTGAGTGTACGTGTTAGGGCTGGTGGTGAGCACACTTGGTATCGAGCCCTGGAATCCATTGTGTTTGCTGTGGTTAGTACCAATGGCCTCCTCTGAGTCTGCCACCCTTTCCGGTCTGTAACAGGACTGAGATGCAAGCCATAACTGAATGAGATTTCAAAAATGAGTAACTGAGCGAGGGCTGGGGCCGGAAGAGGCTGTTGCAGCAGAAACGATGGTGATAGGGTGGGGTTTTCTGGTATCTGAGGGACGCTGAAATCTTAGGGCAAGCCAGGCAAAGAGGCCCAAGCGCCATTTGGATGACATCAGTGTTGGCTGACAAAGGCAGCCTCCATTGTCCCTGCAGAGTGGGCAGGTTGTCAGTCCAAGAGACTGTTCTCTCCACTCAAGATGTACGGCCTTGGGCACAAATCCAGTGTGTGAGTCACTACCAGATGTACATCTTGTCAGGGAAAATTGTGGCCACTGAGAACTAGTCATGGGTTTCCAGAAACTTCCTGGGCAGGGGGCAAGGGGTCCCTTTGGGGAAGATGTTCAGGAAGACGTGGGTCCCTGGATGGAGAGTTGATCTGCCACTCTCAGGGTCCATCACTTGCTAAGACCCTGAGGTAGGGTGGACTGCAACCCCTGGACCAGCTGAGGCATGCCTACCTCCTCTTCTCTTCTCATACCATGCCCGTAGCCTCCTGGACTTCTCAGAAGTTCACAGAGTGCGTAGGAATTGAGTGGGGGAGGACTACCTGAGCCCTCACACCACAACTGTTTTCAACTCCAAGGACTTCTCCAAATGAAGCTTCTCTGGCCCTCATCTACAGAGGAGACAAATTGGGAGCTCTCCAAGGTTCCACAAAACCTTTCCTTCACCTCTAGCCTTTTCGGCAGGAGAAG
Organism: Microtus ochrogaster; assembly: GCF_000317375.1. NCBI lineage: Eukaryota > Metazoa > Chordata > Mammalia > Rodentia > Cricetidae > Microtus > Microtus ochrogaster. Next base: position 43,940,054 of record NC_022017.1, on the reverse strand, counting down.
GTGAAGTCTTATGTGCAGGAAGTTTCTCAGAGCCAATCAGACACACACAAGGTTGAAGCTCCACCCTAAACAGGTCTGTGCCTCTCCACTTCACTCTGACATCCTCCCCACTCCCCAGACCCTCTAGTCCTGAGATGCCTTCTTCCCCATCCCTCTCTGCCTGCACTTCTCTCCTGGTAGCCATGGAGGCTCGGTCACCACAGGAAAGACATTTCCACCTAAGGGAGAGGGATGCTAATGCAGAACCAAGTTGGGAACTCCAAGAGGCAGCGCCATTAGGAAGCAAGACCTCCTCCTCTACCCACCTCCTGTTCGAATCCTGAGTCCTTTACCAGAATAAATGGTACCTCTACCGCAAAGCCCCATAGTCATCCTAGCCAGCACTGTCACCTTGGCAGGACCTCCCTGCCACGCCATTTCATGGTTCCACTGTGGATACTTTCACTTTCTTTATTCGTGCATAGATTCTAGATTCTCTGGAATCTCTCTTAAACTCACTGAAAGCAAGAACCAAGCTCCCCCCAACACCCCAACTTCCCAGCCCCTCACCCTACTCACCCACCCCCTACCTACCCACCCCACCCCAGTCTTCCCGCATCCACCACCAGCCTTCCCTTCCACACCCGATGCCATGTTTGTGCTTGAAGCATTTGTTGGAGGGGTATTTATGGAGTAATCCTTTCTCTTCCTTTTAGAATAAACGGCGGGTGTGTAAGAGCATCTGTGAGCTCCACCCCTTGTATGGTGTGAGAGCTGAGCTAGTTGGTGTCCTCGTTTGTAAATTAGAGATCCTCGTGGCACCTGCCTGAGCAGCTGAGATGAGTTAAGGAGCCATGCAGGCAGGGTGCTTCCTTCAGTGGCCAGCAGATGCTCGACAACATCTGCGGAGCTGCTCAGTTTGGGTGGTCCTCGACACGGAATTGTATTTCCGTTTTTAAAACTATACTGTGCTGCCTTGAAGTTCAAGTTTGGCATTGGCTTGCTGCCAAATCTTTTCCAGGCCCTGCATTCCCTACAGTTACTATGTGTGTGCTCTCGCCAGTGTGCAGTGTGCCCCTGGTTAAACTCTGCCCAGAGCAAGGCCAGGAATATGGGGGAGGGGAGAAGAAGGGTAAATGAAGCCTGAGAGTTCAGTTTAACTCCTCCCCAGTTTGGGGGGGTCCCCGCTACATTAAGCACTCTTTACTCAATTCATGTGACTGAGCAAATTTGGACTGTGGAGAGAGAGAGAGAGAGAGAGAGAGAGAGAGAGAGAGAGAGAGAGAGAGAGAGAGAGAGCTTCTCCAGCTATGAGTCAGCATTTTTGTGCTCTTGCACACATATATTTTTAAAAAATAAGTTTAGTAAGAATCATTTATGAGGGTAAAGTGAAAACTTCTGGCAGTTTTATTTTGACCCTGAAGGCAAGTAATACTTAAGATATTTAATAAAGGGTTGGAAAGAGAGAGCAGTTGGGGAAACCCCCACAGATAGCAGCTTTTCTCATTCCTACCCACTCTCTTTCACTCGTAGGACAATCGAATTTCTGTGGGTTTACCTCGTGCCCCTGGAAGCCCAGATTTTTGTTAAATGTGGCCCAAAATAAGGGGTGTACAGAAGAAAGGGAACAGAGTCAGCATTTATTAGGTGTCCCAAGTTAAAGCGGTAGCTATGAGGGGGCAGAACACTTAGAATCACAAACCTAATTATAATACAATTTCATCTCCACCCTATTTAGTTTCGTAGATGACAGAATAAAGCATCTTGTCTCCAGCCACAAAGCTCTTGGATAAAAGACACCATCTGTCAGTCTCTAGCCAGGAACATACCATCTCAGTGGACCAAAGAAATCAGGGTCCACAGCCAGGAGGGAGACAGGTATACCCAGGGGGGATGCCTGCAAGTCCTAGCATGTCATGACTGCCTTGGAGACCTGCACTCCAACTACCTCCGTCACCCATCTTTGGCTCCTGCTTCTTGAAGATTCTGGAACGTTTCCCAGTTGATGCTGTCTCTGTTGGAGTTGTTTGTTTAAAGAAAGAAACCACTGCCCGCCCGGGAGCTTGGGTTTCCAGCTCACTTTCTTGTCTCCTGTGAAGGTTCAAGGTCCGCATGGCTTCTCAGTCTCCCAGCAGTGTGGAGAGCTGTAATCAGGGTGTTTTCACGCCCCCACCCATTCCTACACACACACACACACACACACACACACACACATCTGCCAATGGCCGCAGTGGAGCCAGAAGCCCCAGACCAGACAAAAGGAGGCTTGAGCCAGGAGAATTCTTTCCTACATAAATCAAACAGCACTGTGGTTCTGGAGATTTCAGAATTCTGGGCAGAGCTTCTCAAATTATGGGGCACCTAGATAAAGAGAAGACAGCTTTCCAATCAAGAGACACTTCTGACAGACGCCGAGCCTGGACTCCGACACAGAATCCACGTCGTGGGTGACCTCCCTTCTCTCCACTTACTTAAGGCTTTCAGGGGCCACACCGATTACCTCCCAGGCTCTGAGGCAGCCGTGTCTCTCCCACACGAGGCACCCATTCCTTCCTTGGCAGGACTTGCATGCCCTGTCTGCTGCATGTCTCTCAGGACTCACCTCCATCTGTGGTAGCCTCATGTGCCCTTTTTGCAATCTTGGCCCCTCTGAACTGTGCTAAGATCAGCACAATAATGGCTTTGTCCCCGTTCTGGTGAAACTAGGGTTCACCCGATCCACAGCTTGGCCTGCAGTCTGTGCCCCTGTAAAGAGATAGTGAGAGAACAGAGAAACAGCCTGGAACAAAATGGTTTTACCGCTCCCTGGTGTGGGGCGTATCAAGTGTTGACTGCACTTGACAGCTCTGAAGAGAAATTTCTCCCTTCTCCATTGTGGCTACGTGTATAGGTTCATGTTTTTGCAGGGGTATACTTATGCATGTGTGCATCCATATGCACGCACACGTCTGTGGAGGCCAGAAATCAGCCTCTGGTATAGGCTGCCTGGCAATGACCACCTTGCTTTGTTTTTAAGATAGGTGCTCTTGCTGGGACTCACTAGTTAAGCTAAGATGGCTGAGCAGTGAGCCCCAATTGATAATTCTCCTGTCTCCAGCTCCCCAATGCTAGGGTTACAAGCATAGGCACCACTATGCATGGCTTCCCCCCGCCTTTTTTCTCAGGTGTATGTATGTGATATGTGTGTATATGTGTGTGTGTGTGTTCCATGTATGTGGTTCATATGTATGTACGTGTGTGTGTGTGTAGACCTGAAGTTGATGTCATCCATCTTTCCATCTTATTCACTGAGGCAGGGTCTCCTGGTCAATACGAGAGCTGGAACACTGATTACCCCAAGAATCCTGTCTCCACCTTCTAAGGCTTCACAGACAAGCCTCCACGTGCAGCGAGCATCCACTCGGGTTCTGGGATCTCTGCTTTGGTCCCCTTGCTTTCAAGACAAGAACTTTAACTACAGGGTCATCTTAGCCCTTGGTTTTCTGCACAGGGGCTATGGATGGAGCTCAGGTCCTGATGCTCGCATGGCGGGCATCTTACCAGCTGATCTATCTCCCGAGCTCTGAAAGAAATGTTTTCAAACAAATGCAAATCAGTTCTAGGGTATGATTCAGTTTTCATCCCTCGTCAAGATGTCAAGCTGCATCCATGATTCCCAGGGTGATTCTCAACTTAGCCCTGCTCTAGGGGATGTGAGTTGAAGATGCTGGTGGGAGAATGACCCAGTATTCCAGGAACTTTGGGCACAGGATCAAGGTCGAAGAGACAGTTACTGAGGAAGACAGAAGGATGACTCAGTCAGGCCTGAGCTCCAACTCCCTCAGACTTGGCTTGCCATCCATGAGATGAGTACGTGAACAGCTCTTCATCAGAGTTGTGGGGAAGAGAGAAAACGTGAGCCGTGGCTTGGTGGGCAGCACTCTCAGTGATGATGCTCTTCAGGATTGAGGGCTGGTGCTGTGAGAGACGTGGGATAGCACCTGGAACAGGCCTTTTAGGTCCTCACTTCCAGCTTGTGGAGGGATAACCGAGCTGAGGCTCCGCAGAAACCAACCTTCTGCTCCTGGTTCTAACCTGGGTTGGGTGCAGACAGAGCCCAGAGCTCTCTCCTCTGTGCCATTCTTCTCTGCATGACGCTTTTGCCTCAGGGTATAATAGTACGTTTAGCTGATCAGCGTTTCTTACTGCCAAGGAACGTGTTTGCTGAATGAACGTGAAATGAGCTACCTCAGCAGAGGGTGTCTCTCTTCTATAAACCTTTAAAGTACCCCTGTCTTTAAAGTGCCAAGCAGCTTGACTAGGTCCAAAGGCAAAAATGGGGAGCCACGTGAGGAAAATTCCGTCTGCATGTTTTTTTTTTCTCAGTAGCATTTTGCCCCATAGGGTCGATGCAGTAAGGCAGGCCAGGAAGGCAGGAAGCGGTGCATATTTGGAGGTCCAAGGGCACTACAGTCTTTCATTTGGAGTCTCCCAATGAGCTCAGTCGACTATTCATACTGACTGACACCACGCAGCATCCCTCCCACGCTGGAGGAGGAGGTGGGCTGTGTACGTGGCCCCCAAGGTACCAGAAAGAAGTGATCATCGAAGACAAAGGGGCTGTGCAAGAGCGGCAGTACTGGACTCGAGGCCAGCACCTTCTGTCTCCAAGCATTGTGCCATCCGCCATACTGGTCAGAACCAATGTCTTTCTAGAAGGAAGGTGTGGAGCTGTGTTCCTTTATAAACCAGAGCACAGAACTCATTCTGTGAACCTCTCCTGCCTTGAGAGTCCCTGCCAGTGTGACCCCATCCAAATCACTGGGCTACTCTGTGTTCAAGTGGCTGCCTGCTCAATTTTGAAAGATAACGATACTGTCGATAATAATAAGTGCGGACACAGTTGTATGCAGGTCTGTGTAATACCTCTATCAGACTCAGGGTGAGATGGTAGTAACTGGTGTAGGAAGGAGACAGAACCTTCAAGAGAGTGACCTAGCCCAGCCACAGTGCTGACCAGGGCATAGGGAGCCGGAAGACATCAGTAAGTCAGAACACAGTGTGACAAGATAGGGTGGGGAGAGGACAGCAGGGGCCTTAGGATCACGAGGCAGGGGAGTGACCTTTATCCAGACAGTAAAGGAGTGTGGTGGCTGTTCTCACCTTTCACTACTCAGTGTGCTCAGACTTTCTCACAACCAATTGTTTGTCCTTTCCCCTCTTAGACTATTTCTTAAGCGTAGCAACTCTGCGTAGCTGAAGTGGTTCCTTAACTGTGAAGAGCTCTTGCTGCTCTTCCAGAAGAGCTTGACTCCCAGCACCCACGTCAGGTGCATTTACACACACACACACACACACACACACACACACACAAATTGAATGTAGGATGTTAAAGGTTGACCATTTTACTTTGCCAGTAAACATTTTTGATACCTGTATGTGCCTGATTCTATGCTCAATACCAGATAGACATCAATAAAACATAGTGTGTGTGTGTGTGTGTGTATGAATGTGTGTCTGAGTATGTGTTCAATATTTAATAGCACCGTGAACTACACATTGAAGTCATTTGTAGATATTAGTGCCTACAGTGTAACGTAGGTGATCCTCCTCACCCCAGTCAAAAGTTGTGCCTATGAGAAAAGAGAAACTTCCATTCACCTGAGAGTTCATAAGGAAACAGGAAAAAACAAATGGGTTTTTGAGGGACCTAGACATGGGGTGCAGGGGAGAGAGTCCACACATGTTCATAAGACACCCCCACTGGCTGGCTGCAGAGCCCCAGGGGGGCCCAGGCCGCAACTCGCCCTGTTGGGAACAACATCAGCAGAGCCGGGCACACGCCCTATTCTGCCAGCTCCAGTTCTCCGGAGGAATTTTCAAAGCACACAGGGTGTGTTTGGCAGGAATCTCTCAATACGCTTTGGGGCCTTCTGTTTTATTTCGCTTGAGGCCTGAGCACTGAGCGTCCCCCTTTGTTGGTACCAAAAAGAGGCCCTGGACAGCCTGCTGCTGGTGGCAGGCAGGGGAGATTCAAGGAGACTCTAGGCGAGGCTACAGAAGCCCAAATCCCCTTCCGCACCCAAGTGATCTGCCTTTGGTTTCACCCTCCTAAAAATTCTTCTTTGCCACAGACTGCTGACTCACCCAGGTTTGGGGTCTTTTTTTTTTTTTTTAAACTCTTCTTTCTCTGGCTCAGAATTGCCACAAAGTCTAGAGGTTGTAAAATTGCCTTGATGAACACCTGGGTCCTTATATTATGGGCTCATTTTTATCATCCCACCTCCATCCCAGTTTTCCTGTGGCTCAGGCCTGCTAGGGAAGAGAGTTGGATGCCCAGTGACTCTGCCCTGCTTCTCACACCAAGATTCTCTTCTTCATAGGTCTCTGTGCACTGGCTGCTTTGGGCATCAGGCTGCAAGACTCCCAGGATGTAAGCAACACGGGGCAGACACTGGTAAGTGATGCTGTCTTTGGCTGTGGTCACACAAAGGGTAGGAGCTGCCTGGGAAAGGCAACCCAGCAACTGTGTTTCCATCCACGGGCACCTGGATGTAGCACTGAGCCAAGCTGCCAGGTGTGAACCTCTCAAAGTCTGCTGGCTTCCTGCCAGGGCTTCCCTCGATGCCATGAGCCTGCAGGTGACTGGCTCGCCCCTCCCTGCACAGATGACAGCAACTCAGACTTCCAGGCCAAGGGCATATTTTTAGAGTTATGTTTAAGGGGGGGATAAAAGGTCAGAACAGAGTACATACTGCCTGGCTCGGTCAGCAGGCAAAGCCACTCTTGCACAGATAAAGTATTAGCCCCCGTCGGAAGGAGCAGGGAGGCTGAGGGACGCTGTTGATGCCTTGGCCTAAGCAGAGCTCCCTGACCAAAGAGATATGTGCAAATGCATGGAAAACTCGGGTCGATAGTGGGTTCCCTGTCAGTGGCAGAGTTCAAGGAGAAGCTGGACAGATGTCCCCAGAAGACATTGAAGCAACAGGCTGTGGTGGAGCAGGGTTGGGCACTCTCTCCTGTGATGGCCTAGAACCTTTGAGGGACAGGATATAGGGAGGTCTGAGGAAGCCTGGAGGAGGTCACCAACTTAAGCACACAGCAATGCCTCTGCTTCTGGCAGCCATCACAGAGGCTCCTGAGTGAGATGAGCTTGGGTCTCTCCTGTGCCCTGATGTCACCAGCTGGTGTGGTGCAGCCTTCATGTGTCCCTGTGAATCCTGAACACCTGGTGAGCGTGACAGGCAGACAGGATGCAAAGCATGATGGGAGGTTTTCTGGGGGATGTCTCAACTGCCGCCCCCTCCCAATAGCACTTCCGAATAGCTCCCTGTTAGGCACACCTTCAGAGGATTTGGTCCAGGATCCTGACTGCACAGAGTGGAAGAAAAGGCCTAGGAACCATATAAAAAGGGACCACCCTCTGCCCAGTTCCCAGAGTCCACAGGAGGCATAAGTAGGAAGGCCCAAGGAGGTAGACACCAGAGATATGGATATGGCTTTTTCCAGAAGCTTGGGTCTTTTAGCAGGGCCAAGACTTATCCCATATGCTCAGGTGACCAAACCCCTACCTGCTGGACAGGAGAGAACTGGGGCTCTAGACCCAATTGAGGATGTTTACCAGGAGTGGGATTCAAGTTGCAGAGCAGAGTACAAGTGACCAACTGCTGTGCCCTCAGGGTGGTTCTGGGAAGCATTCCCTAGGCCCTAGAGCAGTGGTTCTCAACCTTCCTAACGCTGTGACCTTTAAAAAGTCCCTCATGTTGTGTGACCCCCACCACAAAATTATTTTGTTGCTACCTCATAACTATATATACTATAACTCATAACTCATTATAATTTATATATTACTGTTACAAATTGTAATGTAAATATATGATGTTTCTGATGATCTTAGGCAACCCCTGTGGAAGGGTCATTTGACTCCGAAAGGGGTCCAAACTCACAGGTTAAGAACCACATGTCTTAGAGGGGGCTCTGGGATGGCGCTTTTCCTGTCTTGGAAACTGCTGGCCTGGATGAAGAGCAAATGTTTGACAGCGGTTGTGTGCAGAGTGTGTATTCAGCTGAGTCCTGGACAGTGTTTGTGGGCAGAAAGGGGAGAGGACGAAAAGGGAAAGCAGTTACTTGCTCTGAGTTCGTTCTCCAAACGCAGAGATGCTGTGAGGGGTCTGTCGATGGGTGTGCATCATCGCTGCTGTCTCCTTCCTGGGGTCCTTCCTGTGTCTGACCCTGCTCCAAAGTCTGTTGCCAGCCGCAGGCTCCAGAGAACCTGGTGAAGCTCCATGTCCAATACCCCTCCGCTTAGCATCTCAGGTAAAGGAAGGAAGTGGAAGCCTTTCACTTAGCTTTCTTCTTTTCCTGTGTTTCCTGCTAAGGAGCTATGGCAGGTGCCAGCCTGCGATGTGTCTCTGTATGTGGAAAGTGAGCTAAAAATGTGTGTGTTTATATATAAAAAAAAAACACTGCAAAACAAAAAAAAGGATTATTATTCTATAGAAATTGTATATTGGTCCATTTTCAGTTGCTGTAACAGAAAATCTGAGTCTGAGGAATGTATAAAGAAAGGGAGATTATTTAGTTCACAGTTTTAGAGACTGAATGCCCAAGATCAAGCGTCCTAACCCGTTTGACCTCTTAGTGGATGGTATTGTCACGGCAAGAGCATGCGTGGAAGAGACATACGGTGTGACAGGAAGCCAGAGATGAGAGAATCAGGCTTATTCTTATTTTCTCACCTTACTTCCTCTCCCTAGAACTCATAGAGGCCCTGAGAGAACTACACTGATCTCTTCCAAGGGTGGCACTCCCGATGACCTAATCACCTCCCGTTAGGCCACACCTCTTAGATGCCCCACCTATCAGCATCACAACCCTGGAGGACAACCTTTTTGGTGGTTGCCCTCCCAAACCAGACAATGGTGTTTGACAACCATCTGGTCCCTTCCAAGAAGAACATACTGACTTCAGAAAGATCCTTAACAATGTTCAGGGCCCACTGGGTTCTCTCAACTATGAACACACCTAAAAATCGTCCCTTAGTGGTGACTTCAATGACCCTTGCAGCCAGAGCTGTGATGCAGTAGTGGGCCAGCCGTGGTGAAAAGGGTATCGGGATTTGAAGGGCATTGTCTTGAATCTCTCGCCCGTCCACAGATGTAGAGCCAGCACAGCTGTGTTCCTCCGACATATGTGGGAATACAGGTTTGGGGGAGCAGGTCACTCCTTGCAGTACACAGTGCCAAGATTTGACCCTCGCAGCCTGGTTCCAAACTTCTTTACTTTGCCTCCCTGTGGCTGCCATTAGCTCTCTATGGGCATACGAAGCCCCGCCCCCAACCCCTGATTTGCTTTCCTGGCTCTTTTCCGGCCAACTTTGGCAAAAAACTCCTTTCCACAGTAAAAGGGCAAATGAAAAACAGAAGATCTGTCAGAAACAGCTCTGACCTAAACAGCTAGAATGCGTTTTGGCATTCATTCATTTGTTCATCCGTCCGTCCATCCATCCAACAAGCACTACTTAGCCCCACGACCTCATGAGAGCCCACATCTTTGGCACCGACGGCTGCAAACTCCACGTTCCTGGATCCTCCAGAGTCATTGTCACCAGATAGCTCAAGGGGGTGCTTACTGCAGAGTGCAAAGCACTTGATTAATATTCTGCAATTTGGGCCGCACTAGGCTGTTCCAGCACCCCCACCCAACTCTGTTACCATGACGACATTATTTTAGCAAACAGCTCTTTAATATTTAATGAAAATTACACTCTGACAGGCGGATAGAACAACTGCACTACAGAGGGCTTGGAGCGGTCCACGAGGACAACTTTGCACAAAGCCATCAGTCCCCTGCTCCCTGTATGCTGCTTGTCACCAGGAAATGTGGGTGTTCTGGGGCCAGGAGCCACTGTTATGCCAGACACGGGTTATGCACAACAATTGAAGGTTGTCGCTTTTTTCAAATGCGGGATGTCACACCAGCTCCACGAGTACAGGGTAGCATGATAGCATTATTAAATACGACTTTCTACAGCGAACCGCCGACCCACCTCTGCTGCTGAGAGCCTTTCTGCTTCCTGTATCTTGAGTCCAAACTGTATTGTAAGACAGCATGTGCAGAGAGAGCCTAGGGTGGGCTCGCCAGGCTGAGAACCAGCCTTTGCCTCCTCGTCAAAGCACCATCTGTCCGGCCCATTGATTCAGTAGCAGCAGGTGCAGGCATTAGGCGATCCAGACCCCTGCCTCAAAGGGGTGTGCTGAGTGAGACAAGACCACCCTCCGGCCACCTCCATCACTGTGTCGGTCTGTGTGCCAGGAGCTGTGCTAAGCTCTCGTTGCGATCTAGATCCGCAATGAGAAGGGTGGATGAATAACTGAAATGGAGAGAACAATGTAATGGCCTCGTAGCTGTATGTTCTTGGGTAGGTTTTCTAAATTCTCTGTGCCTCAGTTTCCTCAACTATCAAGTGGAAATATAGCACGCTCTTCATTACGAGTTGCCATGAGGTTCAAAATGCCATAAATACATGAGAAGACCTAGAAATAAAAAAAAAGAGTGTTTAAAACAGTGGGAGATACCAAGCAGGAAATACACGCTAAATAGGGCTTCCTTTTCCATGTTCCCAAGTATGCAATTACAGGAACTAACACGTACTGAATGCTTACTCTACTCCAACCCCAAGGCTGAGTTGGAGTCGTACAATGACATCAGTAAAATTTCACAGGCAAGTCTGTGAGACTATGTCATCATCATCATTGTCCTCACTTGGCAAATGAGGAAACTGAGGTGACATGGAGTCACAAGGCCGCTAGATGCGGCCTTAACAACTGGCTAGGTTAGTGGCCGTAGATAGCGTGGAAGCCATGCATGTGTGCAGACACGGTGGGGCTCAAGCATGGAGGAGCAGCCTGTGGCAGCAGATATGGGCTGCATCTGAAGGAGGAAGCATGGTCTGCCTCGACTGTTGAAGAGGCAGATTCTTGGCACCAGCAGGAAGCTCGTCTCAAACAGATATGACTTGCTTATTTAGAGTAGTCATTGGATTTTTTATTAAAATAAATGGATTGGGAGAGGAAGACGGGGACAGAAGGGAGGGTATAAAACTTGTAGTTTTCTGTTCTCTACTCTCAGGATTCTGTTGAGTGGAACACCACAAGAATGTCTGTATAGGGTGTGTGTGTGTGTGTGTGTGTGTGTGTGTGTGTGTGTGTAAAATAACAGCTCATTCCAGTTGCTTTCCAGAGCAAAGAGACAAACAGAGAAAGGAAAGTCCAACTTGTGCAATAAAACACAGGTGAAGTCATACAGTTATAGCATGCTCCAGTTTTTAAAATCCCTTCTCTGGCCATTTTGGTTATTTATTCCCTTGGTAATGCTTTGTAACAAACAACCCCATAAGCCTCATTGGCTGGCAATAGGACATGCTCAGTCAGCTCCCAGATCTGAAGGGTACAATCGATGGCCTCTCTGGGATGAGATGGCTTCCGTATTTGAGGTCAATTTAGGGGGTTGAGATCTTGGCTGTCCTTGTCATTGAACACTGACTGTCTGCTGTTTGACCTAGGGTGACCTCAACTGGAATGACAGGAGACAAAACTGTATAAGTAATTCACCCTGCAAAGGCTTACCAGAGTGTGACCTCATGGTAGTGACAGGATGAAGGGAAGGTGCCTCAGTTACTATCACTAATCTGCATCCACTCCCCCAGAGCCAATCACAAAAGAGTCCCAGTGAAAGGGCCCCACTGGGCTGTGTCACCGAGCAGACACAGGGAGGTGTAATGACTGAGCTATTGCCCAACCATAGTGTGGTCACTGTGCTTTCATGGGGCGGGCGGGGGGGATAGACCCAGGACAGTGTGTGGCTTCCAGATGTCCCACCATGGCAGGGCTGGGGTGTGGACACAAGCTGGCTGGCTGGTCCAAAGCTGGTATACTCTCCCACTTCTGCTCAGTAGGAAGAAGCCCAGAAACAGAACTAAAATATAGTTGCTATTGTCCCTTTGAAACTAGAGACCCAGCTGCCCCTAAGGGAGAACATGACTTGTGGAAGCCAAGCTGTAGGCAGCAGGCCATAGCCCCAGGATCATACAAACCCAGTGCCATCTGTAGTCTGATCTTAAAACTGCGGGGATTACAACTGGTAAATCCTGTGGGCCTCCAAGAAACTACCGAGATGGGAGAGATAACCTGAGTGACTCAGGTGATGGTTCATCTTCATTGTCAGCTTTTGAAATCACCTGGGAGACACAGTGCTGGGGATGTCAGAGAGGGCATTCCTAGAGAGATTCACCTGAAAAGGAAAGACCCACCCTGAATGTGGGCAGCGCCATGCTTCATGGGCTACAGTCCCATCCTGAAGAAAACGGAGAAAGTGGGCTGACAACAGCATCCGCACATCTCTGCTTTTACTTGGAAAGCAGACTCCTTGTGACCACACACACACACACACACTGGGCTGACAACAGCATCCGCACATCTCTGCTTTTACTTGGAAAGCAGACTCCTTGTGACCAGTAGTGTCACATTCTCCATGCCTCCCCTACCATGATGGACAGTGTCCCCTCAAATAACCCCTCAAACTCAGAGCAAAAATCAACCCTTCCTTCCTCGAGTTGCGCTTTGCCAAGAATTGGGTCACAGTGACAAGTTAAGTCACCCAGAGCTGTGGCTTCCTCTAAGTCCCAAAACTGGATATTGATACCCAGTGGCTCATGACCAAGATCCTTCTATGCAGGAGTGACATTTCTGCCGTGTGAACCCGGGTTAAAGGACTGAAAGGAGCTAGACTGGAGTAAGCAGCCACTACTCTTAGTACAGCTTGCCCGTCCTTGGAGCCCTTTCAGCACCTCACCATTGCAGCCTGAGGCCAGAGCAGTTAGATTTTGGTAACCCAATTGAGGGGGCAAAAGGAAAAGTTGACACTAACTGATGAGAACCAGGTATCCTTTTGTATCTCTGTATCTTGCCATTTACGGTCCCTATGACCATATCTCTGTATCTTTCCAGTCCCTGAGACCTAAGCATTTAATTGCTTGCTTTCTGTCCCTCTGCTCCTCTGAAGAGCAGGGTGACCATGCTTACTTCTGAGAGTTCTGTGAGGATTCGGTGAGGTAATGCACGTCAAGCTCTCACAGCAGCACCTCGGCAAACCTCGGCAAACCTCGGCAAACCTCGGCAAACCTGGGAGAGAGCACCTGCCTGGCATTGCTGCTGTGTGTTAAGGCACAAAAAGAAATAAAACAGTTTGACAAATATCACCTGTGGCATGGGGTGGGACCACCCTAAGTGTGTCAGGTGACGAGATGAGGAGTCCTTTGGGATGGGTCACTTGTCCAAGGTCACTCTGCTGGTGAGAGGCAGTATGGGGACTAGAAATGAGCTGTCCCCACCCTGACTCTCCTGAGAAGGAGCTCTATCCCACCCTAAGTCACTCATCTGCCACTCCATAATAATTGTCCCTATTTACAAAGTCTTTGCATTCGTAGATCCGATGGACACCCCCGCCTCCTCACAACCTTAAGCTTGTAACTGTAACCATGCTATACACCCAGACCTACGTTAGCCGTGCAAGGAGGATGCGGTGTGTATCCAAGAACAAACACTGCATTAAGCCCTAGATTTAATTAACTTAAATCAATCTCATTCCCAGTTCCCATGTCCCACTTGAAACAGAGGGCTGCTTTAAGTAGAGTCCCTAACTCTTAACTGGAAGTTCTGATTGTAGTGGTTTTGAATCCACCTTCTTCATTAATAGCTCACTGGCCTTATCTGACCCTGAGGCAGCCTCTTCCCCCACGTGATTCATTTCGTTTATCTCTGGCCTTGCTTCAGACACAAGCTTTGCACTGTGGTCTTTCATGTTGCGGCTATTGTTTCCTTAAAGGGTGGGTTGGAAACAATAGCCTTCCCTCACACCATTCTGCATGCGCCTGCACACATGCGCACACAGAGCAAAAGCTGTATGCTTCTGCAAACACTGAGATCATTGTGTCCATGATCCTTTGCCTCCCAAAAATCTTCAGTTCCTTTTGAAAGTTTTTTTTTTCTTTCTTTCTTTCCATAATGAATAATGACCTGGCCCAGAAATTGATATTAATGAAACATGCCAAATTTGTGCTTAGATCCCTGGACGGTCTTCTTTCTTCCCACTGTTAACGGTTATATCATCATTTTATAACCCCTGCTTCTGTCCAAGGAAACTTCCATCTCCCATCTGGACATAAGGAATATATTTGTTACTTCCCTGGTGCTGTAAGTAAACACCATGACCAAGACAATGTATAAAAGGAAGGGTTTATTGGGACTTAGTGCCCCAGAGGGTTAGAGTCCATGATGGGAAACATGGCAGCAAGCTATAGACGTGGTGGCTGGGACATAAAGCTGAAAGTTCATACTCTTATCTGCAAGCAGGAAGGAGAGAAAGTGACCTGGAAGTGGCGTGGAATCTTTGGACTCTCAAAGCCCCTCTCTAGTGGCATGCTTCCTGGTCTAGCTTCTATCCAGCCTTCCTCAATGGTGCCACCAACTGGAGATCAAGTGTTAAACATCTGAGCCTATGGGGGACATTCTCACTCAGGGCACTAGAAAGGGTCTCCCCATACAAATGAACAGATGATTCTTTTCTTTATGGTGAAAAAGTGTATATTTAGAATTAGCCAGCTGAACTCAGTTTGGAGGATCCAAATTTTGTTGGCAACATCTAGAGTGTCATAATCAGAAGCCAACCGAACACAGGCCTTCTTCTCTCCATTGGGCCTTTTGTGGGTGTTGACTTGGCCACATCAATGACCAGTGTTGTAGAGTTTCTTCACAGCCTGTTTGATCTGGTGCTTGTTGGCCTTGACGTCCACAGTGAACACAGTGTGTTTTTGTCATCTATCTTCTTCATGGCTTATCCGGTGGTCAGGGGGAATTTGATGATAACCTTGTGGTCAAGCTTGTTCCTCCTAGGTGTGCTCTTTTGGGGATATTTAGGCTGCCTTCAGAGCCACAGGGTCTTGGGTCACTGGAAGGTGGGTGACACACTGATTTTTTTTTTATGTCTGTGGACGCCTCCCAGCCCTGCTTTCTTGGCTTTCAAGGCCTTCGCTTTAGCTTTGGCTTTGGGAGGGCAGGAGCTTCCTTCTTTACTCTAGGTGCCATCCCAAATGGAACAGATAGTTCTTAAAATACAAACCAAAGCCAGATATGATGGGCTGTACCTGTCTCAGGGCCCCAGAGCAAGGCAAGAGGACCATCATGAGCTTGAGGCCAGCCTGGGCAAGTTCTAGGCCAGCTGAACCACAGAGTTAAATCCTGTCTCAAGACACCAACAAACAAATAACAAATCCCATTCTTCCCAGAATCTGTAACTATCTATACCTCTGCACTATGCAGATTGACTTCCAAACATCTTCCCAAGCCTGGAAAGGTCTCTCCTCCCTTCCTCTCCAACCTCATTTCCAGCCATTTCCCTTCTCACATCCTAGACAGCCCACTGCTTTTCCGTGTTCCTCAGCTGCACCTAGCCTGGGGCCTTGGCAGAATTACGTACTTACTGCCGACCGCATGTGGATCCATTATCCCTGCCTAGGTTCCCACAAAAAAAAAAAAAAGAGGTTGAGGTTGAGACAAAGCTCCTGACTTTGCATGATGGATAAGTATTCAGCCACCCCATCAGTCCGTGCGGAAACTCCCCCAGTTACCGTGACACGTGGAGTCTTTGGAGTGGCCTTGCAGAGCATAGCTGATTACACAATAATGCAGGGCATCTGTCCCCCCAAGGCACCATGCCACAGAACTGCACATGAAAAGACACAGGGCTGTGGGAAAGATGTGGTTAAGGACGGAGTGCTATGAACGGGAAACCCAGCCTGGTTTTACAGGTCACCAGCGGCTTAGAAATAGACAAATAGGGCAAGGGGTGTGGGGCCTTACTTTGCGGAACTGGGGGGGGGGGAGAATGGCACACAGACTGTAGAGTGGTATAAAGACAGTGAAATGGGACCAGAGTCACAGTGCCAGCTATGAATCATGGGACTGTAATCCCATCAGGTAAACTGAGGAAGCTGGCATAGGTCTGGGGTATGCACGTATTTTGTTATGATTGTAACGTGCCTCTGAGATAACCGCCTTCCCCATGTGACCAGTCACAGGAAGTAATGACATCATAGTATCCTGTGCACAAAAAACAAAAAAAGGAAGGAGACATTCTAAGGACTCACGGTCAGTTTTGTGTATTTCCTGTGTATCTCCTTTCAGCTGGACAGCTTTCTCTGAATTCTCCTACTGTTTCTCCCTGCCAAAGCCGGGCACAAGCAAAAGCTAAACTCACATAATGCATAAGTATCCTTTAATGCATCGCACGTTGGAACAGTGTTTTGGTTTCAAGCATCATAGCAGAACTGACTGTTTTACGTCTCTGAAATTGTCACTGGGAGTGGAGACAGAGAGTGGCTCTCTCCTATCTTGCAGTTTCTCCTGCTGGCAGTGCTTCTCCTTTGCAATAGCAGCCCTAAAGGAGCCAGGGTCTGAGGCTCTGGTCAGGGGAACCCAAACAAAGAAACTGAAGCAAATCCCATATCACAGGAGTCCTATTGGCCATGGTATCCCAGTCCTCATGGGAGTAGAAGGGGTGCAGAAAACTAGTGGCGTGGAAACCAAAGAGTATAAGAGGGTTATATGGATATAAGTACCATCTGCACTGGGTCCTGACCCACCTGTCCTGAGCTTTGTATGTCCGGTCTCTGGGTCTTTAGATCTCCATTTATAGACACCCCTTCAGAAGGCAGAAACAAGGGCCATGAGCAAAGTGGACGTGACGTGCAGAATTCGCCTGCATACCGCATACATGGGAAGCCATTGGCACCAGAGAGACGTGGCCTGTGACATATTTTTATTGCTTTGTTGTTGTTGTATGTGTATATTGCACCCGTGTACATTTGTGAGAGTGCAGGCACACACATGCCATGGCACACATGAGAAATTCGTAGGACAACTGTGGGTGTTGGCCTCTCCTTTGCACATTGTTTGAGACAGGAGCTCAGTCTTGCTCATCACTGCACGCATCAGGCTGGTCCATGAGCTTCTGAGGATTCCTCTAGCTTGCCTCCCATCTGCCCATATAACACTGACGTTACAGGTGCACGCTACCCGGGCTGGCTTTACGTGGGTTCTGGGAGTTCAAACTTAGGTTCCCATATTGGCTCAGCAAATTCTTTACCCAGCTCTCATCCCAGTGCCTGCCTGACTTGTTTGTTTGTTTTTTTTTTTTTTTTGACATCACTCTGGAACAAAGTAAAACTGAACTGTTGGTAAGCTTGTGTGAAAGCAGGAGACCTGAAAAGGGCAGTGGTAACTGGGCTAGCATCTGAAGAGTGGGGTCAGTCAGAGTCGTTACAGACGAAGAAACACCAGGTGCTACTGGTGGATCTATGGGGGAGAGAGGAAAAACAGGTAGTAGCCTGTCTTGACGTTGCTGTGGGACCTTTCTTGCTCCGAGGAAAGTCCCTGGACTGTGGTCAGGGGACTGGCTTGACCCTGTTTTCAGGATGATCTTTGGCAAGCTACTGAAAGCTTCAGTTCACCAACATGTCAAGTCCATCATCTCTAGAGGAAGCCGTCAGAGGCCGGACTGCATAGGGACAGCATTTGATTGGAATCAAAGCAAACACACCCAGCAAGAGTGAAATGTAGGGGCTGTGGAGAGCTGCTAGCCCCTCCTAACTGTCCTACAAAGACGAGAGATGTTGGGTGGTGTTGGAAGTCCTCATGACACCTACAATCATAAAACATTTGAAAAACTGATTCTCAGCAGCTAGAATTGGGGGAAGTAGCCTCCTCCCCAGGGACCAGCTGTCGATGGCTGGAGACATTTTGGTTTGTCACGGGATGCTATTAGAAAGCTGTGCAAAACCTATCCAGCACACGCAGGCCTCATCAATGAAGAGTTTTCTAACCCCTGGTGGCAATTCTGGTAAGGTAAAGAAGCCCTGAATTAAGAATGATAACACATGAGCACACACGCACGTGCACACACACACACACACGCAATGTTTTTTAAAAGGTTCTAAACATGATAAGCAGACTGCATCATCAGGGGACGCCTGAGCATGTGATGGTGCTACCCACATTCAGGATGGGCTCATCCCTCATAGACACACCACACACAAGAAGTCAACTTCCCAGTGGCTGCAGCTCAGTCACTGGCAGTGAAGATTTGACAGCACAGCTATCGAGTCACATGACCTGGATTAGCCCTAGGTGCATAGCGCTTGCTGGAGGAGCCGATCTTAAAGGCTGCACAAGGGGACAATGATGTAGTTATATTATGGTCTAAAAGAAATAATTTAAACAAGTTAATAAACAACTAAAAAACCCTTCACACTGGATAATTTCTACTACATAATATTCTGGTCCGAGCAAAACGATGGGGGAAGAAGGTCAGAAACGGGGGGGGGGGGGGAGGGATGAAAGGGTAGAAGATGGGGTTTTAGGGCAGTGGAGCTATTCTGTATGACACTGTAACAGATACAATGGCTGTGCTTTTGCCCAAACCCAAGAGGATAATCAGCGTAAGAGGAACTCTGGCATAAGCCATGGGTGTCCGTTAGCAGCAGTCTGTCACTACTGGTTCCCCGGCTGTAATTAATATGCTGGGTGAAGTGAAAGAGCTTCTTAGGTCCTTCCTTCTCCACTGTAAACCCGAACTGCTCTGAATATCAGTCTACTGAAGATGCTCAGAGCCTGGCGTGCTAACGCATCCCAAAGTCCCAGTGTTTGCGAGGTGAAAGCAGCATGATCAAGAATACCCAACACCAACCGTGGCTACATAGGGAGTTCGAGGCTAGCCAAGGCTACCTGAGATTCTGTCCAAAAATTAAATAAGTACTACTTTAAATATGATAAGTAGGGCTGGAGAGATGGCTCAGTGGTTAAGAGCATTGCCTGCTCTTCCAAAGGTCCTGAGTTCAATTCCCAGCAACCACATGGTGGCTCACAACCATCTGTAATGAGGTCTGGTGCCCTCTTCTGGCCTGCAGACATACACACAGACAGAATATTGTATACATAATAAATAAATAAATATTTAAATATGATAAGTAGAATTGAGATTATTGTTTATGATCATCCTAATATTGGAGGTTGCTGCATAATTCCAAAGGAGCAAGCACATTAATGGATTGTTGATTCTGTCTTTATTACTGGGCAGAATATGCCAAAAGGAGGAGGGAATTGACCCTCCTAAGTAGTATTTACTCAGTCAGGCCAAGCAGTCAAATTTCAGAGCCTTCTGCATGAAGTCTCCACTGCTGCTCTAGGACAAAGAAATGGAGACTCAGAACGGAGAAGTCACATGACTGGAGTCAGACAGCATCACAGGAGAGATTTGAGCCAGAGCAATTGTTGGACTAGTGTACCTGAACTATGCTCTACTAGTGTGTGTGTGTGTGTGTGTGTGTGTGTGTGTGTGTGTGTCTATGTGTGAGAGAGACAGAGATACACACACAGAGAATATAAATGGAAATCAATGTGTGAATGCTTATATAACAGAGAAAGAAATGGAGTACTAATTGGTGGGTATGAGTAGACAGAAGGAAAAATGAAGTAAAATTGAAAAAAATGCAATTGAGCTGTATACTTATACAGAATGTGTGCACGTGTGCGCGCACGTGTGTGTGTGTGTGTGTGTGTGTGTGTGTGTGTGTTAGAATGAATGAAAGAGACAGAGAAAAGGGAGGTTCTAGAAGGTAAGGAGACAGGCACCATTGGGCTATCTTGAGCCACTAGATTGGGCCTTGGCTGAGGAACACTTCCCAGCTGGCCTGAGGCCCTGTGTGGCTGAGTCACTTCCTGTGGGTGTCCCCATCTTGCCGTGCATGCCTGTCCAGGGCTCATCATAGGACAGTGTTCAGTGAAGGCCTGGGTTGACCAGTGCTCTCCTCTGCCTCTGCTTTGTACCTGAAGCATGCTGCCCCCTTAAGTGACCCTGCATAACTTGCCTTCTTGAGGTGGTTCAAGGATCCCAACCCTGAAAGGGGAGCTGCTGTCCTTGTGACCAGGCAGGACCATCCATCCTTGAGTGGGGAGGGAAGAGCAACCTCTGATTTTGCATTTGTATAGAACCCATTAACTGTTAGATCCAGAAAGGTCCTTTGTACCTTAAAGGTGTTAAACTGCTCTGGACCAGTGTTTCCTAGGGGCCTCTGATAAGACCCCTGTGGGCCATTTCCATACTCCCCCACCTGTCTCCCCTCCCACCTGTCTCCCCTCCCACCTGTCTCCCCTCCCACCTGTGTCCCCTCACACCTGTCTCCCCTCCCACCTGTCTCACCACCCACCTGTCTCCCCTCCCACCTGTCTCCCCTC
>NC_022017.1:43906356-43919497 GCF_000317375.1 Microtus ochrogaster | reverse complement strand
CCCTCACACCTGTCTCCCCTCACACCTGTCTCACCACCCACCTGTCTCACCTCCCACCTGTCTCTCTCACCTCCTTTTTGTACTGTCTTAAAATGATGCCTGCAGAGGGGAGACAGCTACCTACCTCCTATCCTACCCCTATCCACCTCCGCTTCTAGTGACTTCACCAACCCTGTCTTACCTTTTCATCCTCTTAGCATCTTGCCCCACCCTCCACCTGCTCACACCGATGCCCAGGCCAGGACACAGCTCTTGCATAGTAGCTTCTGTTCCCTTCTGTCTGGTACAAAGCCTCACAAAGAGCAACTTCTCGGGAGAGTTTGACCCGCAACTGCATAGAATCAGGAACAACTTTGATCTGGGGATGGGAAATTCACCCCGATATTTTTTTTTCCTGTCCATTTCAGAATTCTCAGCTATAGCCTCTTTTAATTCTCATATTGTTTTTCCATCACCACGATTGATTTCCCCCTCACCCTTGTCTCCAGGGTCCTCTCCGGTGAACTGTATTAAATTGCAATTACTGTAGATGTGGATTTTCCCTCTAGCTCTCTCCCTCTCTTTGCAGGGGGCACACAGGTGGCAGCAGACTGAAAGGCCTGATTCTATCACAGGGGAGGTGTGATCTCATCAAGGGCATTTGCAATTAAATTAGGCGACACTTCTACCAGTGGCGAAAGGCCCTCTGAGGAAGGGACCCGAGCAGGGTGATGCCCGCTTGCAGGGAGCTGGCTTCTGTCCAGAAAAACTGCAGGAGCTGGGGCTGCGTAGTGCAGGAAGAGGGATGACTGCTGGGATCGTTTCCAATATAATTGGCTTCGTATAGCTCAAGTTTAAGCAATCGATTTCTGTAAGCTCTTTTACAGTTGGAATACGTAAACAAATCTGTGCGCTCTCACCCTGCAGCGCCCTGTTCTGTCGTCTTTTCTTTTTCACTAATCCCTGGACTCCCTGTCCCATATGTAGACCTGACCACTCACCCTAGCAGTGGATGATCCCTTAGACACAACATCCAAGAGCCCAGATGGATGCTCGCCCTGCCCTCAGGCTACCCGCGATGGAGGAACCAAGCAGTCCTGATACGGTGTGATTATGCCCTGGCTGAGATAAGACTAGAAAAGAGAGACATTCTGCAATTTGGCTGTCAAAACCATCTTTTAAAAATCTCCCTTTGGATTCTGATATCCATAGCCAAGCCAGAATCCTTCCCGCGGAATGAACTTTATTAAGACTTTCAATCAACTTACTCATAGATTTTTTTTTCTCTTCTGTAATCAGTGATTCATCAGCCTGCAATTTATTAGGATCACTATAATGTGGTAATAGCACAGCTGGCCACTCTGTCTCCAGGAGACCCTTTCTACTGACAGGAGGGCCGTGGCAGGGTCAGAGGTGGGAAATATACCCTGCTGGGGCTGGGATGCCACTCAAAGGTGGAAGATTCAGAAAGAAAAGCAAGACTACCTGCCAGGCTAGACCCAATGTCCTAAATCCCACTGGTCCCTCTAGAACCTTACTATGGCCCCTGGCTATGACTTTTTAAAAAATATTAATTCATTTATTTGTTCATTAGAGAACAGTTATGAATTTTTTCTGCCTTAACATTTTAACAGAATATTTTCATTAATTCTTTGAATATTTCATACAATGTATTTTGATCATATCTACCACCCCACTCCTCCCAGAATCCATACCCTACCTCCCTATCGGCCCCTAACTTCATGTACTCTCTCTTTTATAGATGTAGCACATAGGTTCCAGTTGGTGCTGCCAAGACACTCAAGGTCCCTCCTACTGTGGGACCTTCTACCAAGGGCCACACCCTTAAAGAAAACCGACTCTTCCTCCCCCAGAAGCCATCAGCTGTCAATAGCTATTCACTTTGTGGAGTGAAGGCTCATGAGTTTCTCCCCACTCCATACTAGAATGCTGACGGACTTAATCTCATATAGATCTTGTGTGAGCCACCACAATGGCTGAGCGTTCATGGGGCAACAACCCTGTCAACAAGCAGAAGATCCTGTTTTGGTCCAGTCTACCCTGACCTCTGAGTATTACAGTCTCCCCACCTCCCTCTTTAGTGATGGTCCCTTGAGTTTTGCAGGGTCTGGTGAGGTGATATAGATGTTTTATTTGTGACTGAGCACTTTGTGGACAACTTTGGTCACTGTGATGAATTTCCACATTAACAACCATCTGCTGCTCAAAGAAACTTCTCTGAGAAGGGCTTCACTAATCTATAGAGGTAATAGATACAAATTTAGAAGGCAGTTTGAGATCTCTGTTTAGTAAAATAATAGTATTAGGTTCACCCCTGGGGCCTGTGAGTTCCCCAACCATGGATTCTCGGCCAGATTTATTGTACCAAACATGCCTTTCTTCCCTCTCGTGGAATGGATTTTAAATCCAATCAGAAAGCATTTTGTTAACCCTATAATGTTTGTGCTGCTATTGCACCAATAGCCTTGTGCTATAGTTCACAAAGTTCACAGATGGGTAAGCCTATGAATGGCCTCTTTCCCCCAGCAGCCTCCATGACACCTTCCAGTACTAGAAAAGCCATCAGCAAAGATTCTTACTCATTACCAACTTGATTTCTCCATGTCCTGTGTCCAAAGTGTGTAGTGTCTTTAGCAATAAGGACTTGCTGTCAAGTTAAGTAGGTAACCAAGAGCAGTGATAATACCCTGTTTTATTTTGGGTCCTCTACAAGAGCATTATATACTCTTAAGTGTTGACCAAGTTTTCTGTCCCACCTGGCCCTGCAGTCGTTCAGTCCCAAAGAAACACACAGAGGCCTACATTAATTAAGAACTGATTGGCCTATTAGCTCAGGCTTCTTATTAACTCTTATAACTTATATTAGTCCATAATTCTTGTCTGTGTTAGCCATGTGGCTTGGTACCCTTTCCGGTGAGGCAGTCACATCTTGCTTGTTTAGTGTCTGGGTGACAACTGCAGACTCACTCTCTCCTCTTCCCAGAATTCTCCTGTTCTTGCCCCATCTATACTTCCTGCCTGGCTACTGGCCAATCAGCATTTTATTAAAATTCAATCGACAAGGTACAGACCATTGTCCCATAGCACTTAAGTGCTGAACCATCTCTCAAACACCTTGACTTTTTTAAAAAGGCTCTGATTCATTAAAAGGTATATACTCCAACCAATTATTGTATTCCTTTTGGTTTCCTTCTACACAAACTGGGTATTACAAGACCTGTCTCATAAGATTCTTGAGAACAGAATAATGCAACAGAATAATGCATGTAAAGGTCTATGGCACAATAATGAGGGTCTAGTTGTCTCTTTATCTTCAGGGGATTGAGTCCAAGGACCCAGCAGGTAACAAATCCTTGGATTCTGTTATTCTTTTCATAAATAGCATAACATTTGCTTATAACCTATGCACATCCCCCATTTTCAATCATCTTTACATTACTCGAGTACCTAGTGCAATATAAATCTAGGTAAATTGTTGAAGCATGTTGGTTAGAGAAAATGATAGGGGAAAGCCTGTACCCACTCAGCACAGATACAGTATGCCTTCTTTGTATGTGTATATATGCAGTTACACATGTGTGTAAGGGGACAAGCATGTAAGGACACAAGTGTATTTGCAAGTGAGTATACGTGCATATAAACATTCATGAAGAAGCCAGGAGACAACCTCAGGTGTCATTCCTCACTCACACAGTACCTCGTTCTTTAAATCAGGATCTCTCACTGATGTGGAGCTCACCAGGAAGGCCAGGTTGGCAGCCAGTGAGCTGCAGAGGCTACCTGGTGCCATTTCTCCTGGGTTTGGATTACACAGATTGCCACCACACCCATATTTTTTAACATGAGTTCTGGGAATTGAATTCAGGCCCCCATGTTTCCAAGGTAAGCAGTGAACTGACTGAGCCATCTCCTCAACCCCCAAGTACAATATGTCTTTGAATATATTTGGTCCATAGACAGTTGGTTCTGTGGGTATAGAATCCACAGATATTGAGGGCCACCTATAACTGGCGTTTGGGGCATGAGTCTACACTATGCATTGTGCATACAGTAGCTTATTTAATAACTACACAAACACAATAAGGTGATCCCCCCCCATTGTTCATTTATTTGTCTATAAAGTGCTGATTGGACCAGTCACTGGGGAAAAACTCTTGGCATCCAAGCCTGACAAGCTGAGTTCAACCCCTAGAACACATGGTGGAAGGGAAGAGCCCATTCCTGAAAGGTGCCCTTTCACACGCTGTGGCACACAGGTACCCATACTCACACTCATGCATCATGTATACAAACACAATAATAACAAGCAAACCAAGAGCACTTACTGAGCATCTACCACATACCACATTGCATGCCTTATGTTGATGTTCCAGCCATGAACAACAGACACGTTTCCTGATGACATAGAACTTGTGTCCTGGTAGCTGCTCTTATATACCACTTTGCAGTCCAGGGCACCAGGATTCAGAGATGGTACATCACTTGGTCCAGGCTCACATGGCCACCTTTTTAACTCTGAAGCCAGTCTCTGCTCAGCTGTCCTCACTGATTCTTTGGATCATAACACCAAAGACCTCACGGTGGGAATTTTACTAATGCCTGGAACTTAATGACCCTATCTTGATGGTGCTTAGACTCGGTTATGTGTCCTCCAAATGACACAGAGCCCAAGAATGAAGCAATATTGGATGCAGACTCTATTTATATGGTTCATTTGTTGTGTGTGACCTGAGAGGAGGTTTTACCTCTCTGAGTCTTAATTTCCATAATTGTGAAATGGAGTATGAATATAACAGTCAAGGTTATGAGCCAGTTCCAGATGACCAAAGGGAACATACCTGAGAATACGGGTCAGTGGTGGCAAGTGCTAGGATGTCACAGGACCTTGTGGAAGAGCATCTTGAACGATTCCCAGGACGGACTGAGCACTGGAACACCTTTCCTAGCTTTCTTAAACTGTAAATTTGACACAACCTAGGGTCTCTTGAGAAAGATGTCTCAGCCGAGGGACTGCCCAGATCGGACTGGCCTGTGGGCATGTCTAGGGTGGGGGTTGTCTCAATTGTTAATTGACATAGGAGGACCAAGCCTACCATGGGCAGCACCATTCCCTGGACAGATGGTACTGGGTTATATAGGAAAACTAGCTCAGCATGGAACTGGTAAGCAGAATTCATCCTTAGTTTCTGAGTCAAGTTCCTGACTGAGTTTCTGCCTTGACTTCCCTCAGTGATGGACCGTAAATTCCTTCCCCTAAATTGCTTTTGGTCATTGTTTTATGACAGCAGCAGAGATGAAACCAGATGTGTAGAGGCAGAACAGATGATGGTTAAGAAATACAGTTAGCATCCTGGTTCCCTTCTTACCAGTAATGCTACCAATCTTGCTGTGTCTCGGTTTTATTACTTGTTAAGTAGAAAGAATAATCCCCCCCCACACACACGCACACATCATGCAGTTGAGAGATCTAAGTTATCCTTTGAGGTGACAGCAACCACCATGTGTGCATGCTTCAAGCTCTATAGCTTGGTTCTTCTCTGAAGAGCTTAGCAGCACATCTTTTAGTTCTAAGACATCTGTGATGATAGAGTTCCTTGTTCTGAAAACTCAAGTTTAATTGTTTCTGGAAAACATCATAATCCACTCTTTGGTTTTGGATTGATCCCTTTCAGCCGGGAAGTTTTTGTTTTGACTGTCTCTTTTGTTTTGTAAATGTGGCATTTGGAAATTCAATGGAGCAATTTAATTCCCATTTGCTGAAGTACATTGTCAAAGGACAAGAAACAGGCGCGACAAAGTTGGGATCCCAGGATGTTGCCTCACATATGATGTGATTTTGTTTCCCACACAAAGAACAGAGAGTTTGTTTTTCCATAAGATGGTCTGTGGCAAAGCCCCTTGCCTCACACCGGGGTCAACTCAGTGTAACCAAATGGCTGGCTGTGGGCCAAGAAGATGACCCATTTAGGCCAGGGATAGATTCCTACTCCGTGCCCAGCTTTATTCTTGCTCGATGGTGGGAACCCATGTGACTGGAAGGCCTCATTCTGTCTTTAACCTTTTGAACAGCGTCAATCTGAAAATTCAAATTTGGAGAAGAAATCCTGGTGGACATTCTTCAATTGATGGAGTATTGCCTGGGGAGTCCACTGTGGGCCAGCACCACTCGCTGAGATCTCTGCTCATGGGCCACACTTCCCCGAGTGCTCCCTTCATGTTTTGACCAGAATTTTATCTTGGAGCTAAGGAAACCTAATCGCGTAGACGTGAGGTGTCTGTGCCCACAGCCACACAGCTGCAATGTATGGCGTTATTGAAGAAATCCTCTTTATTCCAAAGCCATTGTCGTTGCGGGAAACCATGGGGTAAAAAAAATAATGATTTTTTAAAAAAATACCTTGGGGAAAGCCGCAGTGGTGGTAGAGTGGAGGTAGAGCTGATGGTACCCATCGGTGGAATTCTGCTGCTCATCCTGGGAGTGGTATTGCTGCTTACTCCAGCCACCACTTCACAGATGTATAGACCACTCTGTCTTAAAACGCGGAAGAAAGGCATGAAGCTTGCAGGCGTGCAGTCCCAGCACCGGGGCTAGAACAGAGCTCAGTCTACCTGCTCCTGTTGATTTTCTTTTTCTGTCCTCATCCATCACGTTCTCCGCGTTGTAGTATTATTAGGTAGTTCTAGGTCAAGTGATTTAGTCCCGGTGTGCCGCCCTCGCAGACAGCCAACACACATGCGGCACTCAGTGCCCCGGCAGTGTCCTAGGTATCTGCCTGTATTCACTGCTCAGTGCCTCACAGTGATCTTGTGAGGTAGACACCATTATCGTCCACTTTACAGGTAAGGAAAGCGAGGTTTAGAGAGGCCGAGTCCCTCGGCTTTGGGGTGGCTACACTGGGCTGCGTGCCCAGACAGATGAGCCGTGAATCTGCGCCTTGCCCTTCCCGTTGTAACTGTGATTTTGCACAGACTTGTCCAGCACCTGCCCACGTCGGGGTTCTTACAAGATTACCACAGTTCTGGATGGAGCCCAGGGTTATTAAATCCTCCCTGGAGCCGGGTCCTCATTTGAATATTCATAGAAATCCAGGTTTGCAGGCTGCTGAAGTGTATCCTTAAAGACTGTGTTTGTTTGTTTAAATCCCCCTTCCCAGAGCCACAGTCTCCTGTAAGTTCTGCCTAGATCCTGCCCCTCTCCCTAGCTCTTTTTTCTTACTGGTACCTCGAGCATTTTCCACCCAGACATGTATTTAACTACCCGTCTTAGTTCAGATGTCTATTGTTGTGATGAAGCACCATGCCAAAGTCTCATCACCTTGTAGTCTGTCATCCAAGGAAGTAGCAGAAACTCAAGTCAGGAACTAAGCAATGTCGAGGCCTTAAGGAATGCTGTTTACCGTTTTGTCCCTAATGCCTTGTTCAGTCTGCTTTCTTATAGCACCCAGGGTCACCAGCCAAAGGGTGGTACCACGTCCTTGTGAGATGGGCCCTTCCACATCCATTATTAGTCAAGGAAATGCCCTACACACTCACCCATGGACCAATTCTACGGAGGCATTTTCTCAGTTAAAATCCCTTCTTCCCAGATGACCCCTGCTTGTATCAAGCAGACATAAAGATTAGCCAGTGCAGAGCCTTCCTTCCCATCCCTGCCAACGGACACTCAGTGCTTTGACTCCAATACATAGACCTGCGTGTCCTCTATGTGCTCAGTACGTGCGCACTTGGTTATGCACACCCCTCAAGACACTTGTCCCCCTTAAGTCCCAACACTGCCCCAAAGAGAAATGGTGTCCCAAGATTTTGAGGTCAGGAGGGGGGTTGTTTTGTTTTGTCTTTTTGCGTTTATCCTACTGGGCCCTGAGGTGTTACCTGAGTCAACACCTTCCAGCTCACCTTCTAGCCTTCTGACATGTGTGGCAAATCAATGAGTGTCAAATAAAGGCAGCTCATACAGAGAGGCTTCACCTGAGGTGGGAATTAATGCAGGCAGCATAACCGGAGAGAAAAGATGAAAACAGAGCGGCCGAGTGAGGCGGGCTCCAGTCCTGGGTTTGTAGCGAGGCGGGCCTAATGAAACGGAGGTGATGTCAGATTTAGCCTTACTGGGAAAGGGTGTCAACAAAAAGCAAACTGCACGGGCTGATCATGGCTCTCAGCAGAGGCTGTTGCTTTGTTGTAGGCTTCACTGTGCATGCCTTCTTCTCTGTCACCCACCCTGCATGGCCTAAAAGGGATTCCAGGAGCGGGGAGAAGAGAAGAGAGCTAGTGTCTAGGTAGAGTCACTTTTACGCCTCAGACTTGGCTTCTGAATTCTGATGTTCGGTGACATTCAAAATGCATTGGTCCTTAACGTTTATCCTGGTCACAGCAATCCTCCTGCCTCAACCTCCCAAGTGCCAGCATTACAGGAGTGGGCCACTAGATCCAGCTAGTGCCAGGTTTCAGGCGGTTCTTCTCAAAAGCTGGGAAGTGTGAGCTAACACTAAGATTCTGAGGCTGGCTGTGCCGTGTTGTCTCTTGGGGGCATTTTTTTCTAAAAGACGTAAGTCCCCAGATGGGAAGGACTCAATTCTAATCACTTCTGACTCTTTACCACCTTCTTCAATGCCTGGTTAGACAAATTTCCCTGGAGGGTGACACCCTCGCTACCCAACCTATCCCAGCAACCTTCTGACTCCACAGAGATCTTGGATTTGCATCTCAAATCTGCACAAAGTGAGGACATGATCACTCCATGATACGGTTAAGGGGAAAGTTTTATTGTAGATATTAGGGAGAGTACAGCCAGAGGTCTCTGGAAGAGTTTAGAGCAGAGGAAAAAAGTAGTAGATTGAACATGGCCAGCAGACTAGAGTTGGCCATGGGGGTGGGTGAACAAGAAAGGAAGACAGAGTGTCCCTAAAGGAGACCAGGAGAGATGGACAAGAGAGAGGGAACCAAGAGAGCACTTGGCCAAAATGGCAGGGCTATATGTGGATGGGAAACGGGAGAGTGGAAACCCATGGGCTAGAGAAGTTTGGGGTGGGGGGTAGGTTGAGAAGACTCACAGGTACTGAGAGAAACAGAAGGACAGCATGAGCTTTGGTATGCTAATAGGTACCCCCCCTATGGACATTTGTCCCTTTGGACAGAGTTGGGGAAATGGCTACTTTGGTAGAGGGGACAGTCCCCAGAATTTGGGAGAGTGAAGTTTCCTTTGGACCTGACAAAGAACTGTGAGTTTGCTGGGTCTTCTTTCTCTTCCAGGAAGCAGGGGCTCATCATCCGCCCCCTCCCCCCAAATGGTGGCTCTGAGGTTCCAGAGCGAAAGCCAGGCCTGACTGGCTGACTGGTAGCCTGGGCAGTCATTGTTTGCAGCATTCCTTGTGTGAGCTGTGTGTCCATGTTAAGGCATGGGCACATCCTGCTTGTTTTCGTAGCTGTGTATTATTTAGCACTGTGGAGAAAAATAACCAGTTGATCAAATCTGTGGCTTCATCAGTTCTGCTTAGAAGGATGATGCTAGAATTTCCAGATCATTTGTTGTTTTACCTTTTCCCCTTTATTGCAAAATGGATTGTTTTTTCTCACCTACTATATCCTGATTATAGTTTTCCCTCCCTCTGCTCCTCCCAGTTCCTCCCCACCTCCCCTCCAATCCAGATCCACTCCCTTTTTGTTTCTCATTAGAAAAACAAACAGGCTTCTAAGGGATAATCATCAAATATAGTATGATAATACAAAAACTAACACATTGGAATGGGACAAAACAAACAGAAGGAAAAGCACCCAAGAGAAGGCACAAGAATCAGAGATCCACTCGGTCACATGCTCAAGAATCCCATAAAAACACTAAACTGGAAGTTATCATAGCTACAAAAAGGACCTAGTACAGAGCGGTGCAGGCCCTGTGCATGCCGCCTTAGTCTCTGTACATACATAAAGGCTTTGCTCTTGTTAATTTAGAGGACCTTGTTCTCCTGGTGTCCTTCATCCCCTTTGCCCCTTACACTCTTTCCACCTCCTCTTCCACAGGGTTATCTGGGCCCTGAAGGGGGGGGGGGGATTTAACGGAAGCATCCTATTTAGGGTCTTCCAAGGTGTTTCATTCTCTGCATAATGTCTGTTTGTGGATATCTGTATTTGTTCCCATTGGTTGCAGGAGGAACGTTCTCAGATGATGGCTCAGCGAGGTATAGGTCTATGAGTATAGCAGAATATCATCAGGAGTCCTTTTATTGCTATGTTTGCTTTAAAAAAAAAAAAAAGCAGTAGTATTTGGTTTTACCGTAGATCCCTGAGCTATCTAGTCTCGGGTTCTTGGCCACCCAAGCACTGTCAAGTAACAGTTCCATCTCATGGAGTGGGCCTTAAATCATGCCAGATATTGGTTACAGTTATTCTCACAAAGTTATTCTTTGTACAGCATTTACATAAATTGTTTGAGCATTACTTGGGAGTCAGAAATTGAGATAAAAACCTGATACATCCAAGGAACAGTGGAAGGATAATCAGCCGACCCTACTCTCCACATTTTCCTGATCCAAATACCCTGGAAATCTCCCTCAGACCCTCTCTTCCTGTCCCTCCCTCAGTCCTCCAACATCTCTCTGGCTGATCCCAGTCAGCCAGTCGCTGATTCCGTCCTTGATTCAGGGTGACTATATTGGCGCAGTGGATTGGCAGTGTGAACAATTATCCTGCAACAGCTTTGTGCGACCATTGCATAGCTTGCATACAGGACATCCTTGTCGATCTAAGGGCTTGTGGCTGTGTTGGTGTTTATATTTCTCTTTTGGTAAGGTGCAGAGTAAATTCCTATACCGAAGACACCAGAACATAGGAGTGAAGGTTCTGTGGAAGCACCGACTCGACTTTTCATGTCCAATGAGTTGCACGGACGTGCATGGGTGTTCTTCAGCAATAGGGCCATGCAGTCCATTTGCAGAAAGCAACCTGTTGTCTTGGCAACAGTCGGGGTTATTTGGAGATGCCCATGGGATTCCTTTGGCCAGCATCTCAATCCCAGGACTGGGAACTTCATTTGACCACAAGAGATGTCTAGCTGCCGCTCTGTCTCCCCATTATTTGGCAATTTCAGTTAGATCTCCTTCATATATGTTGCAGCGCACAATGCCTGTCTGCGCTCTATGAGCTACCATACAGTTCCCAAGCTTCGGGCAAGGGGCTGGAGGTTGAAACACACAAACACAGAGAGACAGAGACATGGACCTCTAGTTACTAGTAAGAAGCCCTTTATTCAATAGCACCATGGAGGCTTATATACCCAACAGTCAAGTGGGCCAACAGGTGAAAACCTTATCCTCTGATCCACAAGGCCAAGGCAACACGTGCTCTTGAAGCAGAGCTGGTAAACAACTTTGACACCGCTTTTAGTAACTCAAATCAGAAGGGAAGTAAAGATCTCTAGCAGGGCCAGGACTCCAACTGGTCCCAACATATGTATATATTTTTGGAAGCTTCTACTGTATTAGGTTTCCATACTATCACCAAAATGACCCTTAATTTTAGCTGTCTCTCCCCTTACTCCCTCCCTTGGCCCTCTCTTTCCTTCCCCTCCCCATCCATCCAGAACTATCTATTCCATTTCCCTTTCCTAATGAGATCTATATGAACCTTCCAGTCCCTTACTCTACCTAATCTCTGTGGTTTTATGGATTGTAGCTTTGTTATTACTTACTTGGCAGTTAATATCCACATAGAAGCGAACACATACCATATTTCTCTTTCTGTGTCTGGGATACTGATCCTTTTTCTAGTTCCTTCCATTTAGATCTGGTGTTTACTTTTAATTATTAAGAGGTAACTCTGTGGGTAAAGTACTTGCCTCATGACAGTAAGGACCTGAGTTTAGAGCCCCAGACCCACATGAAGTGTGAACCTGTGTGCTCAGTGTGCCTCTGGTAAGATTCAAAGTTAAGACAAAAGAATCCCCCAAAATTCACAGGCCACCTGGTGTGGCATACACGGTGCTGAACAAAAGAAACCCTGTCTCAAACAAGGCAGAAGGCGAGAACCAAAACTCAAAAGTTGGCCTCTGACCTCCACAGGCTCACTGTGGTTCATGTGCACCCATACACACACACACACACACACACACACACACACACACACACTTGCATACACATGCCTATCACAGATATACAGAGAGACAGACAGACATACAGACAGAGAGACTTTAAGGAACAGCAGGGTTAGTGTCTGTTAACAAAGTTGGATAAACCATGCGCAGAGTTTTAGAGGGACATTTTCAAAACCACCACACCGTGGCCTGGGGACCCCATCATATCTCCTGGCTTGCTTCCTACTTCTGGAAGACTTGAGGAAAATGCCAGTGTGGTGGAGATCACCTGAAGGGTCCCACTTATTCCACCCAAGAATGTCTTCCTCCGTGGGTTTGAGGGTAGGAGGCCTGGAAATCTTTATCTAAACAAGCTCCCCAGCTGGCTGTGTGCAAAGAGAGTTTAGACTGTTGCAAATCACTGTTGTTGCCGAATGTGCTCTAAAATGACAGGCCTTGCTCTGACCAAGAGCCTTCCTTCCCTTCCCTCCCCTACAACCTAAGCTGCTCTCTGGGAATGGGATTTCATAAAACCCAGTTTAATTGTTGAGGAGTGCTTCCTCTTCCAAGCCATCGGCCCTTGCCCGTCGGGGGCCATCTGACTAGCCAAGGTCTCTCACCCCCAGCACTGCTGACTTTGTGGGTTAGCTGATACTTTGTTGCATGGATTACCATCACGTGGATTGTGGGAATCGCAGCTACATCTCCAACCTTTACTGACTGTGTACCAATAATGCATCCTCAGCCCCACCTTGTAACAACCAGCATGTCTCCAGACACTGCAGAAAACTTCCAACTGCTGAGGAGCACTGGGCTAGGCCGATGACGTCATCGCCCTTGGTTAAGGCTTCCCTTGACGCCTGGTAATGAAAGATGAAAAGGGATTTGTTCCTGCCCCTCACCCGCACCCCCGCTAATGCTAATTGCCCAGAAACTCAGGCCAGAGATGAGATGTACACTACACTAGACATTATCCATGGCTCTCAGGCCAGCTCACTTGGCCCACATAGCAAAGAACAAGAAATCCTGTCTCAAACAAACAAAAAGGCAAGAACTGACAAACTGATAAACCTGAAG
>NC_022017.1:43897802-43906252 GCF_000317375.1 Microtus ochrogaster | reverse complement strand
CTCTCTCTCTCTCTCTCTCTCTCACACACACACACACACACACACACACACACACACACACTTTTGAAGCAAAAGAGGGTAGAGAAATCCACTGTGTCCAACCAAAGGACCCAGCAACACAGAAGACTTTTAGACAGTGCCGTGTTGTTCCCGATACCCCAGAGAAAACCATGGCCTAAACATTGTTCCACCAGTAAAGTCTGAATGAAGGAGAAGGCCAACCTTCACTGGGGTGCAGCAAGCCCCCACCACCATCACCCCTTGCCCTTCTATCCTCTACCAGTGTGATGACAGAGAGATTAAAGGTAAATCCAGGTGGAGAGTGGAGAGTTCCAGTACCTCCCAGAAGACAGATCCACTAGGCGGGTGCACAAGTAAGGGCTGACGGGGAATAAAAGCAAGACATGCACGACGCTCCAGACAGGGGCACATCAGTGCAAACAGGACCACCCGCCCTTTCCGAGTAACAAGGAGGCTGCTGTCCATTGAGAGTCCATGAAGACCGTATGAAGACCCAAGCCTCGCTTGGGAGGAATGAGTTGGGCACCCTCTCTTCTTCTTATAGAAGAGTGTCAAAGAAAGCCCGTGGAACCAAAGGTTTAAAGAAGATCTCAAATTTCTTTTTCTTTTTCTTTTTTTTTTTTGGCATTTAATTGGATTTTAATAAATAAAACTTGCTTGGGGATCAGGAGAGTAAAACAATCCCACTGGTCAGCCTTACAGCCAGGGCAAGGGTAACACACACCTTTAATCCCAGTAGCCATACTAGTTGCCATAAAAACTGGGTGTGGATGCCTTTAATCCCAGCCCTAGACAGGATTATAAAACGGGAGGAAGCAGCTCTCAAGCACAGTCTCATTCTGAGATTTCTAGAGGCAGGATCGCCATTTTTGAACTGAGGTCGAGGTGAGAGCCAGTGGCTGGCTGCTTTGCTTTTCGAGTCTTCAGGTTGAATCACAGTTTCTCTCTCTGAGTCAAATTTCATTGCAAGGATTTAATTTCAATGCAGTTCACTAGGAAGATCTCGCGATGAGTGAGAAAGAGACAATAGATGCAGTCCTAGAATAACAGCAGAGTGAGAACTGGCAAAGGTTAGGAAGTGGCCGTTATAAAAATGCTTTAGTGAGAAATTATGAGCGTACTTCCAGCAAATGAACAAATATAAACATATCAAATAGAAAAGAGAAAGAACCCTGTAGACAATTTAGAAATGAAAAACAAAACAAATAAGAAAAAAAAAACCAACCTCACCAGATGAGCTCATCACCCAAACAGTGGAGACAGGCAGAAACAACCATGCACTTGAAGGTGGAACAATCAAGAGGCTAGATCTTGAGAAAATAGACTTGTAGACCTGTGGGGCTGTCACAGATTTGACCATCCCGTCATTGTTTCATGCAGACAGAAGAGAGATAACAGAGCTGAAAAGCCACTCAGAGAACTACTAGAGTCTGCATTTACCTCACAGGATGAGTTCCAAGATGCCTTGTGCAACCTGAGATCATGGATAATCCCAAACCATGTATACCCACAGCCTAACACCATGACGTCACTGTGATAACTCCAATGATGCTCACTAAGTGACTAGTGACACGTAGCAGATACAGTGTGGCTTCCTCAAACTGAGACACTCCTTGAAAAGGATAGGCAGGCAAATCTCCATAGAAGGTGGCCAACCAGCATGAGATCAGGGCTGCCTTCTTACTTTGTTTGGATGACCTGAGCTCTCAAGTCCTCTCTGAGTAGACCTTCTCATCTAGAAAATAGTGCCACGCCCCGTGATGTGTCCTGAAGGCCAAATGAGACCAAAGATCTGTCACAATCTAATATCACAATCGTAAGTGCTGTATCAGAAGGGCTAGTGATGGCCACGCAGGCAGTGCTGAGCCCAGCTCCAGGCCTGTGACGGCACTGCAAACGTGGGAGGATTGTTGTTATTTGTTTATCTCAACCGTGCTGATTCTAATGCCTCATGCTGCATCTCTGTATGATCCCCAGATGGTTTGGGAGTTTGCCTTGGATGTCATAACAGGATCGAAGGACAGATGGCAAGAGCTGGGGCTGGAGAGATGGCTCAGTGGTTAAGAGCACTGACTGCTCTTCCAGAGGCCCTGGGTTCAATCCCCAGCACCCACACGGCAGCTCACAAGTGTCTGTAAAAAACTCCAGTTCTAGGGGACCTTACACACATGGCAAAGCGCCAATGTACATAAAGTAAAAATAAATAAATTTAGAAGAGAGAGATGCAGGAGCTGCCTGTATCCTTGCCTAGCAAATCAGTTCAGAGGCCCAGAAGTTCTGCATGTGTGTTAACTTTCTGTTGCTGGGACAAAACATCTAAGGAAATCAATTTTAAAGGAGAAAAAAAAATGTTTGGTTTCTAAATTCAGAAGTTTCAGGGCACTGGGTTTCGTTCTTTGTGGGCCCATGGTAAGGCTGAGCGTCCTGCTTGGGGAGTGTGATGGAGGAGAGCTGGTCACTTCTCAGAAGAAACAGGAAGAAGGGATCCAACAAGGCTGCACCTCCTAAAGGCTGCACCACCTCCCATTAGACTGGCCACTAAGCCCATTTCAACACATGGCCTTCGGGGGACATTTCCCAGCCACAGTGACACAAATGGCTCCTCTGTGGGCAGCTGTGGACACACTCAAGGGGGCTGGGCAAGTCCTGTGTCAACCTGGGAAGCACCTCCAAGTGAGGAGTCCTGAAGGCTATCCAGAGGGGACTGACCTTCTTTCCGGGTGGCCTAAGGCTGTAAGGACTGTTTCCCACTCCCTCACTGCAACCAGGCCTGAGTCTGAGGTTTCAGAATTAATATTCAAAAGTACTCTGACCAGAGGGCTGGCTCACACCTTGCAGAAATGAAGTTGGTTCTTGGTGTGGCTTCCAAGTGTCCCTCCCGGGCCTCCCTGGACTCCGTGGGCAGCTGGGAACTTGCCTGGCCTGGCTGGGCTGGAAGATGGATGGCAGTCTCCAGTTTCCTGTCCGGCTCCCTCCCTTCCCTATCCCTCTCCTAACTTGTTCGATGGTTTTAAACTGCTTCCCTTGGGATCCAGAAATCGGTGACCCTGAGCCCACAGGGGCTGAGAACTTACCTACGAGGTGGCCTAAATAAAGCTGATCGGATCAGAGCTCAGTAACCAAAGGGAGTAAATTTAGTTGAAAACAAGTAACAGAAGTGGGGGGCAATTTTGTCATTACTGCTTGCAGATTTGTATACTAGCGAGTTTCTGAAAGTAATTCTAATAGTCATTATACTTACTCAGTCACCAGGAGCTTTCTCTTGTCTCTGCCCCACCCACCCCAGCCTGATCTTCTTCCTGGTCCCCTCTCTTACCCAAGGCTGGAGGCTGGGAGGTACCCAGGTGTGATGCTTTCTTCCCTCTCACACCCCCGCGTGTCACTCTGTAGCCCAAATCATCATATATATCTCTTGCCTCCGCCGGAAGTTCCTTCCTCCCACCTATCTTCTTCCTGTGGCCAGGAAGACATGGGTCCTGCCTTGCCTAAATGGGGAAAGGTGGCTGTGAGCCCATACACTGGGGACCTCAGCTCAAGTTGAGCAGATGAGAGAAAAGGGGGTAACTCGGCTGCTGCTTTGGGTGCTGCAGAAGGACAGGGACAAGTTTTCCAGAAGAAGGCAATCGATCCACAAGGCCCCCAGAGACTAAAAGAGCCAGGTGACCACAGAAGCCCTCAGCACAGGCTATTATTTTATAGAAGCGGGAAGTGAGGCTGTAAATATCACGCTTGAGGGTGTTAGAGGGGTAACTCCGTTGGTGGATGCTTACCTAGCACGTGCAAAGCCCTCAGTTCACGCCCCAGAGCTGCCTAAACCAAGTAGGGCGGTAAAGCCTGTGATTCTAGCCCTGGGGGGAGGAGGGGGGTGTGAAGCCAGAAGAATCAGAAGGTCGTCCTTGGCTAATAATCGAGTTTGAAGGCATCCTGGGATGTATGAGCTCTTGGGATAGATGAGGGGTGGGGGAAAACGGCATTTCTATTACTAGCAAATGTTCTGTTACCTGCTACCCACCAAGACCGTCAGAACACAACAGTGAGGCAAACAAAGGCATCCTTGCTAGAAGACCAAGAAATGGTAGAAACCCTGATTCCCAGAACTCTAACACATTTATGAACATTTTCATAGAACACATCCATGCCCCGAAATCCACCCACTGAAGGTGTGCTGGTGAGAAGTTTTTAGTATGCGCAAAGTTGTGTGACCGCCATCCTAATTTTAGAAGATTTTTATCACTCGAGAAAGAAATTCTGTCCTCATTAACATCACGCCCTGCTTCAGCCAGCTCCTGGAGGCCAGTGATCTGTCTGCCTCTGTAGGCCTCCTCATTCTGGATGAGAATTGTGGAATTGGAATTTGTATGGAATCAGATTGTGTGGAATCTTTCGTGACTGGCTTATTTCAGTCACCAAAGAATTCTAAAGATCTGTACGCGTCATTACATGCATTGATGCTTTGATCCTCTTGGCAAAGAGGATGTCTCTGTGTGCGCATAGACCATACTTGACACTTTTTGACTATTAAAAACATACAGCCAGGAACATTGTATACAGGGATTTGTGTAGCCAGGACTTGGGTTTGAACCTATTCCTTCCAAAGCCTACTCCAGGAACTTCTTAGCAGTCCTCCTGCCTCAAATGATAGTCTCATGGAAGCTCGCCCTCCTGGCTGGTGGAGATTCGAGGGAAACAGTCCATGAACCTGTATCCTGAACTCTGGTTGTCTCTAAGGCATGAACAAGCGGAGGACGACCTCCAACACGTTTTCTGTTCTTCATGAAAAGCATGCAGAGAAGGAAGGCCCAGGTCTTCAGACGCCAGCAGACCAAACCCAGTGGGTAGGTTCTGAGATGCATATAAAAGTCTGGGAATCCACAATGACAGCTTACATATGACCATCTTCATATGTAAGTCTTAGACCTGACCACAGGGCTTGTACTTTGGGCCACTGTGGCTCTTTCCTAAACCAGACGCCTCTTTCCCTGATTCTCTCAGGACAAAAAAAAAAAAAATGGTTGTGACACCACCCAGTGTTAGGAGAGAACTAGATACATGCACAGAGTCCAGTGGTCCAGTGAGCTATCAGTTCAACGCCTTAGCTGATTCTGGGAACAAGCCCCAGTGGATGCTCTGATAGCTGAAGAACATTTTCTCCTACCTATTTTCACAGAACTCAACCCGATGCCTCTTGTCTGTGTTCCTATCACCCTTCTACTTAAATTCAGGAGGAAAGACTGCCTGTTTGTGCATTCCAAGTAAGGTCCTTGGCACCACTGAGGTGCTCAGAGAGAGGGGTAGCAGGAAGAAGGCAGGCAGCCAGCAGCACAGGGAACCACTGTTTTCACCTGGTTGCTTGGTCCTGGCAGTGAATTCCCTGCCAGGTTGGCAGGGCAGAGGTGGCAGCATACACTAGGCCAGAGGGGACAAAACACTCAAAGCGCTTGAGTCCCACAAGCCAAGGTCACTGTAACAAACGGTGGAGCCGGGAGAGAACTTGACAGTCAGCGGCAGCTGGAGCAGATGGCATTTGTCCTCAGCTCACAAAGCACAGGGACTTGCCAGTTATCTCTGAGCCACGCCTTCAGCCCTGCTCAGAGCTGGCCTCATTTCTGCCTCTTTTGCAAGCTGCTGCCATTTGGAGGCGCAAAACATGGGTGTCCTGGGCTACCGGTTTCTCTCAGGCCTTTACCCCACATTTGTTACCTTCAAGATTCACACTTAACCACAGCCCAGCTAATTAAAGCTTACACCAGTGGCAGCGGTGGCAATGGCGTCCTTCCCGAAACAATGGATTTCTAGCAGAGGCTTTCTCTATCACGTTGTTTGTTCTCCTAGGTCTTTCCATCTCTATGGAGAAAGTGCTCTGGGGTGGAGCATCTTCCTCTAAGATCTACTGTGGCGTTAAGTGATTCGGTGTTTTCTTGCCTGGGAATCGCCTGTCTTCTTTCTTTGCTTTCTCAAAATCTGTATCGCAGACTGGATGGGTCCAGTTTCTACAGCCATGTGGAAGCATCCAGGAACTCTCTGCTCTGGTTCTGAAGATTATGTCCCCCTATCTCTAAATCAGTGATTCTCAACCCGTGGGTCGAGACCCCATCTGGCAGTCGAGCAGCTTTTTCACAGGGGTTGAGTATCAGATACCCTGCATATCAGATATTTTACAGTACAATTCACAACGGCAGCAAAATTGCAGTTTTTGAAGTCGCAGCAGAATAGTTTTATGACTGGGGTTCAACACAACAAGAGGAACTGTATTAAAGGGTTGCAGCATTAGGAAGGATGAGAACCACTGCTCTAGATGGCCCTAAGCATCTCTCAGCATCCTGTGTAGCAGATGCTGATGTTTAAAGATCACCCCACCCGCTATGGTCTGCGTGTGTCTCTCGGAGGCCCAGGAGCCAGGCTTAGACTCCGGGACAGTGATTTGAGACAGTAGAACGTTTAAGGTGTGGAGGCTTAGTGTAAAGGAACTAGGTTATAGGTCTCTACCCTTGTAAGGAATTAATGCAGACCTTGCAGGGTACATTAGTTCTCACAAAGCAGTTATAAAGCTAAGTCCACCCCCACCAGCTAGACCCCCTTCTGCATGCAGCCGTTTTCCCCATTCTGTTCAGCCATGTTGTGATGCACCCAGAGAGACCCTCACCAGCAGCCCAACAGGTATGACAACCTGATCTCAGATCCTCTAACTCAAAACCTGTGAGGTCAATAAACCCCCTTTCTTTAGAAAATGCCCAG
This sequence comes from Microtus ochrogaster, assembly GCF_000317375.1. Classification (NCBI taxonomy): domain Eukaryota; kingdom Metazoa; phylum Chordata; class Mammalia; order Rodentia; family Cricetidae; genus Microtus; species Microtus ochrogaster. The sequence continues at coordinate 43,899,496 of NC_022017.1, read as the reverse complement.
CCTTGGGTATTTTGTTATAATAACAGAAAATGGACTAAGACATCATCTAATTAGACCCCAGGTCCAAAGCAGATCAGGCATGCCCTGTGTGGTCCCTAAGAAGGTACCAGAAGCAGTATTTGGGGCTGCTTCTTCCTTTTGATGCCATGGCTCCCTGTACGGATGCCTTTCCAGAAATAAGGCAGAAAGGCAAAAGTCGGCAATCCTGCAGGCATTGGGCCATGCCATGAGAACGAATGTCTGCCCTTAGCTGTTTCCCATTCTTCTCTGTCTCCTGGATTTGCTAACCATCTTGGTGTAACCACCTTCAAGAGCTTCCCAGGTCTCTTCCTGGACTGTTTTCAGGGCAGCAGTAAAGAGATCGTAAGGAATCTGTTAGAATCCTGTTCTGGTCATTGAGGATTGTACTCAGGAAACCACCTGTTTGTTTGTTCCTCTGATTTCTTGGGTTCACGCTACCAGGCAAATTTTCTCTCCTCGTTCAGGATAACAAACAAGACCCCTGCCACTCTGGGGTCCCGTAGCATTGTACCATGTCTCAGGTGGGCAAATTGAAGAGGCATCACACCCATCTGACTGGAAATGAAGCCGTGTTCTTGATTCCAGTGCAGACTCACTTTCACTTGTGGGGCAGTAGGGAAAGGCTCGCCGGTCAGTCGCACTGGCCAGCCTCCGCACCATACGGGCATCTCAAAGACCAAAGACGCTCATAAAGAATAAATAATACCATGACAGACAGCAAAGGGGATGCTGAATCCTAAAGTCTCTGAAGCTTCCCTAATGTAGGTTCCAAAGCCTATGGATTTCAGGGTTGGTCTTCTTGCTACCCACTTGCAACCAGTGGCTTATACTAGTACTGGTGCCCAGAACATTGCTGACCAGGTCCAGACACCTGGGGAAGGGCAGACAGGCCTCTTGCCTCGGTGACTTTCACACGGCCAGCCTTAAAGTGTAAAGGCAGGTGCCGGCTCCCGGCCTTTCAGAACATCGCCTGTCTCTTTTATGAGATTACAGGCCCTTTCATCTTGGCTTTGGCCCGGTTTTTCTCCTTCCTAGCAAGGCTCCAAAGACAAGAACAAGGAAGGGATGCTCATTCATAGCAGAGTCCCCGCTGGGCACGGCGACCTGGCCTATGCATCTTCCAGCCATGTGCTTTTGAGCAGAGCAAGCTGGGAAGGAGCACAGAGGACAGGGTTAAGAGGGGTCTTTTCCCTAGCACCAGGAGGAAGTTGCATTGCATCCTGGGAATGCTCTGATCATGCCTCTGCTTTGTGTCTTCCACTTCAATCCAGTGGAAAATGGCTTTGGGGCCTTTTCTTTCTCTTTTTCTTCTTTCCTTAGAAGGGCTCTTTTAAGGCAGGGGCTGAGAACACAACGCACCTCTTGGGCTTCTGCTTTCTGAGTGTGCGAACACGCTCCCGCCTTCATTCTTTGCTGTGTTTGTTCGTCCTCTTGCTTTGCAAGTTGGCTTGCCTTCAAACAGCACAAACGGGGTTTCCTTCCTGTGTTTCTCTCAATGAAGCACCGGGAGCTGGACCCTCTCTGAAATCCCAATTCCTTCCAACCACCCATCTGCCCTGTCTTTTAGCAGTCTTCCATGCAGCGTCCCTCCGAAGACAGGCAATGCTAGCAACTAGAAACAGAACAGGACCATGACAAAACAGGATCTCTGCTCTTGACACTCATGCTTCTTC